>NC_052360.1:45355313-45563325 GCF_009727055.1 Benincasa hispida | reverse complement strand
GTAAATAGATAAATTGCCCCCTTAAGGGCTAATTTCGAGTCTTGAACATAGTGGCCACACCCTCTCTTGGCCTGAGAGGGACTTGGTCATAGTGGGACTATGACTTATTGTTCATTAGAGAAATCAGTGGTACTTAAGGAATTAGATGTAACTATAGGGGCAAAATGGTATTTTGGCCCAATTGTACTTACGAGCACTTTATGAATGGTCATCGTATTGTTGATTGGTTATGTCTAATGGACACAGAAATTTATTTGTAGTGCGAAGAGTGCAGCTGTCGGTCTTTAGTGGAGTGATCGACAATTAACGGATGTTGGGTAATTTAATTAAAGAGTTTAATTAATTATCCGAGTACCATTGGAGCTTCAATCTACAGGTCCATAAGGTCCCATCTGTAGCTCAACAGGGATTTAATTGAGAATTAATCTTCGATTAATTTGAAGTGTTCAAATTAATCGAGGGAATTAATTATATATGATATAATTAATTAAATTGATTATATATGTGATATAATTAATATAACTTATTTGATACATTATAATTTAAGGTAATATGAGAAGAATTTGAATATGATTCAAATACCAATTATATGAATGAGATTCATGTAATTAAATATAAATATGATTTATATTGAGAGAAATTAAATATTTGTATATGATCCAAATATCAATTATATGGATGAGATTCATATAAGTAAATTTAATATAAATGTGATTTATATTAAATGTCATGTATTGTTGAGAGAAAATAAAATCTATAGTTTATGTTGTATTTGATGCAATATAAACTATAGGCTATATGTTATATTTGATAGCCTATATTTGATATAACATATAGTGTATATATATAATAAAGTAGTTATTGTATATATATATATATATCTTATTAATATTAATTTAATTGAAATTAATTAAAGAGAAGGAGTTACAACTCCATCCCCTCATTCTCTCATTTTATTATGCGGGTTGAAAAAGAGTTGGCTAGAGATTTTTCATCTTTCTTTCTCAATTCACAAAGAGAGAAGTGTTCTCTCCAAGAAAAAGTTTACAAAGAAGAAAAGTTCTTCTCTTTCATCTCCTTCCCTCTTCCAAGGATTCAAGCAAAGCCAAGAACTCTTACTTGAATCCTTTATCCCAAGAGAATACAGAGGTTCTCAAGTGGTGGTGTCCGTTCTTGAAGAAGGAGATCCGCGTGGAGAAGGAGTTCCGTTCGTGGCTTGTACGAAGGAGTTCTTGAAGAAAGGGTTCTTCAAAGGTGAATGTTTCTAAAATCCTATGTATTTTATTTAAATCATGCTGTAAATTTTAAGAAAATGCATATCTTGTTCTTGTTTTACTGTAAAACTTATATTCAATGAAAAATGAAATTTGGGTCGACCTTTGCTTCCGTTCAAAGGATCTTTTTTTTAAAATTTCCTTCACTCTGAGACAAGATCCACAAAAGAAAAAAATTGAGACAACTTCTAAAAGCCCAATGAGTCAACATCAACAATCTAAAACAAATATATTTAGCCAATATCACATTTCTAGCATATTGGTTAGTATTTCTTTCAGGTAAGATGTTTGCAAACATGTTTTGTCTCATGTTCTTGGTTGTGTTAAGCATGTTGACCCAACCTTTTCAGAATCTGCCTAGAAATATTTTTCTTGTTTATGAATGTCTGCATTGCTATGTAGCCTGGATATTTCTCTTTCTTGTAGCAGAAAGGATGTTGATCTATATTTGAAAGTTTTCCAAAAGAAGGCTGCCTATATTATTTGAAGTGGGTTGTCTCTTTTGGGGTTTCCACTTATCAATATCGATGCCATGATTGTTGCGCTCTAGCATTGTGTAAAGAAAAGCTTAATGGATGTACTGCTAGAAGCTGTGTGTGAACCTTACTGTTTGAGGGTGTTTTCGATAGTTAATTAAACTAGGCTGTTGTGTTCCCGAGTCATAAACTATAGTGAGTATTAGAGAAGTTCTTGATACTTTTGTGTTGAGAGCTTGTTCTTCCTAGCTAACTAGTGTGAAGCTAAGATTACTGTGAGTGGTTCTCACACTTTACGGGAGTAATATGAACTGTCAAGGGCTCAAAGTTATTATTTTTCTTTAATAATTTAAATATAATTTTATTGTCTACAATTTTATCATTTTTTAAACATATAAAATAAGGGCATTTTAGTAATTTTATTAAGATATATGATGTGGCACACATCAGGGTTTTAGGAGACTACCTAAAGTATGACCATTAGGTTGATGAAATAGTTTTTTAAGTTTTGGAATTTTCTGAATGAAATTCTCCAGTAGATGACAAAGCTTCATCGCCACTTTGCAATTATTGAGCCAAAGTTACATACTAAGAATATTTTGGTAGGTCTGATTAACTTACTTGTGAGATGGTTAAATTAATTCTCCTTATATCTTAATAATCGATCAAAAGGTAATCCAAATCTAATCCCTTTCTTTAAATTGACGTCAAATTGATTTAGGGGTTTTAGAACTTGATATTAGGGGTTGAACAAAAGAGTTCCCGATTTTCAAATTTCTAGGGTTTTCATACCAGGAGCCTAAGTAAGTCTGTTTGTAGTAGTCATCACACAAGGCAAGGAAAGATCGTTACAACTGCTGAGAGGGATTTTCACATTTACGAAGAGTCTAAGTTATCTTCACTAATTAGGTGGTTATACATGAGTCTCTGTAGAAAGTGTCTAATAGATTAGTACTTCATTATAATCACTTAATTTTACATTGGTAAGGTTTCTTTTCTTTGGGTGTACTGTTCTCAGATGCAGGTGATATTGCACCGAATTGATTTACTAATCTTTTATGTCTCTCTATCTATACTTACTTTTTATTTTGTACAATTGTTATTAATCTTATTACAATATAGTGTTTGACCTGTGTCCTTTTCGGTTAGATTCATCTAATTCCTTGAAGTATCTAGACTTACCGACTCAGACATACAATTGTATAACTTATCTAAATGCAATATTTAATGCAATTCAAAACACTTAAATGGGGTTTTTTTTGGGTATAAACTTAAATGGAGTTCTGACATTATTTTTGGTAAAAACTCAGTACATTACAAAAAAAAAGCTTTATTATCTTCGATTTAATAGGGTAAGAGTTTACCAAAATTGAACTCGGTAATGAAAATGAACTAAATTGGTAATGATTATCAAAAGATATATGGAAATTTTGGGAGGGGAGTAAAGAGAATTAAGTAATCTTATACTTGTGTATATGTTTATTTACAATCAAATCTTTCCAACTTAAAAACTTGATTTTTCTTCTGAAAGAAGATAATCTTTAGATTCTCAGGTTACAGGAGGAGTGTGAAACAATTTCCTTAAAGTTAATTCTCCAATATTTTTTTTTAGTACAACGTACAACTGTTATTAGGATAGGAATCGAACCTTCGACATCGGTTCAACATAGGGAGGAAGGTCATGCATATCGTTGAACTAAGTTCACTTTGATGTTAATTCTCTAAGATTTGAATAATCAAATCTAGGCATTTCTAAAATATCTATATTTTTAAATTGTTATCTAATTTGTGTTAAGCGTTGACAAGATATTAGAAGTGTAGTTGTCCCACATCTAAAAAGTTCAAGAAAGTGATGGATTTTAAGTACTATAAAAGGAGGCTATACTTTTGAGTTCAAATCATCCCAATTTGAAACACTTTAAGCATTGTATACTAGTTCTGTTGTGTGAGTGGTGTAATGCTTTGAGAAAGTGCTATTGTAATTGGGGTTAGGGAGAGATTATTGTGTGATTGTAAATTTGAACATACTGAAATTACTTCTCCAATTTGAAGTTTTTTCACGTTAATTCATGTGTTACTAGTGTTGTTATTTTCTTTTAATTTATATGTTATTTTTCTGCATATTCTTGTAGTAGTAGTGAGAGGTTTTTTTTCCCAGTAATTGGTATCAAAGATTTAAGTTCATAGTTTCTTGAATTTCTTAGTATACATGCTCTGTGACTGCAACACTGTTGAAACTTCTAGGCTACAAAATTGTAAATAGTATGGGATGTTCACTTTTATTGATTTGTTAGGAAGTGAGCGTAAAGTTTGATGTAGAGAAATTTAATGGAAGGATTAACTTCGATTTGGCAAGTGTAAGTCGAGACATGTGTTAATACAATTTGGGATATACAAATGCAAGCTACGTGGTGATGTTAACAGTTCCACGAGTTTTGCATACCAACATTGACTTGGTAGTTATGGAAGGTTCGAGGTGAAAGTTGTGTCGATGATTGAAGAATGTTAAGGTGAGCCTAATAAGTAGAAGTTTTGCCATAAATTTCAGCAAGGTTTATCAATACAAGTGGTTTATTCTTTATGGTGAAGTGAGTTAAAATTCTTTGAGTTGAGAATTATTATTGGGTGAAGACAATGGATATAGTAGGAGTTGTGGATTCTTCAAATATCTTGCTAATGTGGAATTTGTTGAGTTTTAGCAAAATATTACAAATGCAGTTGTCCCACATTTTAAAGGTTCAAGAAAATGATGGACTCCAAGTATTATTAAAGGAGCTACACCTTTAGTTTCAAATCATCTAAATTTGAAGTATTTTAAACTTGGTATATTAGCTCAGTTGTGTGAGTGGTATTTGAAATTTTTCCACGTCGATTCTTGTGTTTCCAGTTTTATTTTTTTTAAAAAAATCTCTGTTATATTGCTGCTTATTCCTGCAGTAGTGCTACGTTTTTTGTAGGTAAGATCTCACAGAAGCAAATGGGAATGAGGAGAGATGGCTGAATAGGACCAACAACTCATATAAATTGAGAAGCAATAAAAGAGGAAAGAGGACGGCAACCTTCCAAAGAGAATGTGTTCGCTCCAACAAAATTGTTCTCTCGTGGAGGTTTTGTCGACTGGTACAGTGGATAGATGGTAGAGCTGAAAATCTATTGAGTGAAGTTTTGTAAATGGCAATGAGATTTTTCAAAGGTGGTTACGAAGGTGGGATGCGGATGGAAAAGGTTTCAAACTAAGGAGGATTTTCAAATTTGGAGGGTTTCAAATGGTGGATGGAGGGTTATTGATGTATCCTTTCGCTATTGGTTGCAAATCACCAAGCAAATAAAATTTATAATTAGTGATCTAGACTATCTATATTGTTACATAGTATAAGTAGTAAGATCGGGTCGATTCGCAGGGAAGTGCGAATATAGTTTTGAACTAGTTAAATTTCTAGCTAAAGTGGCAATGGAGGGTTTTGGAGTGGTTTGAAAATTAAAGTGAGAAAAATAAAATGTGGGAATGTAAATTGTAGAAAATAAAGTGCAGAAAAATAGAAATGGACATAGTTTAAAGAATAGGATCCACCCAATTGTTTAATTGACATGATTTTCTATAAATTACTTCTCATGATATAGTGTGCTTAGCCTACTTCATTGGGGAGCCAAGTCAAGTATCATAGTACATTAATTAATTGTTTAATTAAACTAGATGCTTGTTTGATTAGGTTTGAAAGTATCCATAAAAACTAAATATTCACATTAAGTCTAGGAGATTACACAAAGACGATTAATAACTCGAGTATCCTTAAGTTATTAATCGATTATGTTCTTGAATTATTCTAATCATGCTATGTTGTAAAATAGTCGTTCTAAGAAACCTTAAATTCACATACAAGCATGCTTTGGATTTGCTGTTTGGCAATTGACACATTTAAATGGAGCATGCAATGCATTAATCTATAGTCTAATAAAGAATATATGAAGGTAAATCAAGTCTATCATAAATCAGAGCATAGAAGTCGAAATGTATTCAAGCACCACAAAAAATCAATAAGAAATTAGAAACTTAGCACAAATCCTCAAAATCAAATAATGGGTTTCACCTAATCCTAAGCTAACATACTCACCTTAATCACTGGTCCAAGAATGAAATTACAATCATAAAAATCACCTAAGACCTTAGAAAAGTAGAGAAAAGGATTAGTGAAGAGGAGAAAATCAGATGGGGGATGAAAAGTGTGAGCTGATATGAGTTAAAATCGAAAGAATGGTATTTAAACCAACAGGCAACTGTCGCAGCAATCTCGTGTGCATGCATCATCTCTACCTTCATAAGTTCGTAGTGCTATGGCGCTACTTGAAAAACAACCCTTTTTCCTTTCACACCGTGCTGCAACCTCGACCAGCATTGCAGCACTCTCACTTGAGGGCGTTTTTTTTCTTCCTTTTTGCGCTATTTCTTTTATGTTTGACCTGATCGTTTCGTTAGGACTTCGAATTGATTCGTTTAAACTCTATTTTCTTTTTAAAATTTGGTTCAACCTTTTGGATGCTCAATACCTATGAAATAATCAAATTAACATATTAATTAACAAAATGATTATGAATAAAACTAAGAAAAATAGCACATTTTAGGTGCTATTAAGTATGCACTTTACTAAATTTATCAAGGTATGTGTTACATCAAACATTTGAATTTTGCCTGCAACCCATTATAAGTTTACCGGTGTTATTTTTTAATAAGGGGTTACAATCGACTATTCTCCATGTTCTTATTTTTAAGTTTTCAAAATATATTTATCTATTTATTATTATTTTTTTTTTTTGTATATACTAGAGTTGGCAATGGGACAGGGTGTGGCTAGGGATGCACTCCCCATCTTTGTCCCCGTGGAGTTTGTAATCTCCGTCTCTGCCCTAATCCCCATTGGAGAGTTAGGATTGGAATCGGAGAATTCTGTTCGAGGTTGGGTCCTCGTCGGAAAAAATTATCTCTTTTTTTTTTTTTTTAATTATTTTTATTTAAAAACATTAAAGTTTGATATTTATATTGACATTGTAAATATTTTAAGTAATATTATTGTTTTAATAATTTAAATTAATGATATAATGCACACGCACGCATATATGCACAAGCACACACACGTGCACATGCACTACACACACGCACATGCATACCCACCCCACCACCCACACATATACACACACATTCATACGCACATATGCACACTCCACTCCCAAGACTTCTTCTTGGGTATTTTACTGTAAGGATTCCCAAGGGTGAGACCAAATCGATTTACCACTCTTTTCACGGGTTCAAGAGTGAAACCACAATCGATTCTTTTCCAGGTTTAGGATCCAACCTATTTCGTTTTTTTTTAAAGAATTCAAGATCAAACCACTACAAATCTGTTTTTCAATTCAACATTAAACTATTATACTCAAATCATTTTCACTAGTTCAGAAGTTGACCAATTTCTTTTTTCACAACACAAGACATACCCACACCTTAATACAAAATCCAATGAAAAACTAAAAGCTAAAAATATCATCTCTAAATAGGTATATTTCATAAGTTGGTCTAACAACACTCCAACAATTTCACTCACAATTTAAACTTGTACAGTTTATGAGAGAGAGAAAAATCAAATTTTGAGTACTTTGGAGGATGAAGAATGGAGGATGAGGAATAGTTGTTTTTTTTCTTTAATTTTTTCTTTTTGTTTTTATTTTTTCAAGAAGGTGGTTGGAAGAATGAAGATTAGTTGATTTTAAAATTCGAAGGATTTAAAATCAATCCTTGGATCTAATATAAAATGATGGATGGTAGAGATTAAATGGAGGGAGAAAAGGAAGGGGATTGATTTGGGAATGAAAAAAAAGATGAGAATGAAAGTCAAATTTGACTTGGGATGCCACATGTCATAATTTCGTTGAATTGTATTTGATCCCACATTTCTCATTTTTTTTTTTCTTTTTCATCTACCACATATCAGCTTTCAGTTAGTCCATGCTTGCTACGTCATTGACTATGTCGATATTTCAAATTTTTTTCTACTTGTAATTTTTTCTGTTGAACTCCAATTTGAGTGATTCAAGGTGCATTGAAATTGTCTCTTTGAGCTTTATGCTACAAACACTTTAAAACACTAAAATCATTAGTAAATAAATATTTATTATCATCAAAACATATGATATATAGTAAAGTTCATAAAACCAACCGTTTTGATGTATGTGCAAGTTTGGTCTTAAAAAAAATAATCGGAGAGATATGTTGACACATTATAGCAATTGGAGAAGTTAGAAAAATTAGCAATGGAAGTATTTGTTATTATGTTTGACCTTCATGTTTTATTTATACTTGTATATATATATTTATAGACACACACATAGGATTGAGCATTGGTGAGAAAAGTGACTAAATACTTGAATTAGATATAATATATTTGCATTTTTATATTTGTCAATAGTTGCACACTTTTTTTTTTTTAATACAATAATTTTATTCTTTAAAAATATACAACAACATAGTGTATTTGTGTTTATTTTTTCATTTATTAATAGTTTCACATTTTTTGAGCATATACATTGTATATGGTACTTGCAATATACAAAAGTGTAATTTCTTTCTTACATTTATAAGCATTTTCACCTTTTTTTTTAATTAATTTATTATTATTATTTTTTTTACAAAATTCATTTTGATAGGTTGCTCTACTTTTCTATAGGGGTGTTCAAATAACCCGACAATCCGAACAACCCGGACTATCCAACCCAAAATATAAGGGTTGAGTTGGGTTAGTTTTGTTCTTGGGTTGAATTGGGTTCTACTTTTTCTGTTTTTGCTCGGTTGGGTTGGGTCGTGAGTTGGCTAAAAAATAATTTGGGTTGACCTAACCTACCCCGAATTTTATATATATTAATAATATATATACATCTTTGTTTAAAGTTTGATACTTTGTATTGATTAATTTGTGATTTTTTAATATTTTTCTTTTAAAATTGTTATGATATTTGTCTTTATTAAAGTTTGCCATAAATATCATAGATATTTGGTGTTTAGTATTTGAATTTTATGACATTTTATTTATAAGTCATGTGTTGTATATAAATTTACATATTTTTAATTAAAAAGAAAAAATAAGATATAATCCGACAATCCAACCGAACCGAACCCGAATTTTAAGGGTTGCGTTGGGTTGGGTTGGAGACTTTATTTGGGTTATTTGGGTTGCCAACCCAAATTTTTGGGCTAGTCCTAAAAACATCTCCAACCCAACCCATATACACCCCTACTTTTCTCATTATATAGTTGGTTTCAATGCAATAATTTTGCTTAAGAAACCCTAAAGTTGGTTGGCAATAAAGGAAAATGTTTGTAGGGGAGGAAAGACATTTTAAAGCCTAGCATAGATGGAGGATGAAGTTTTAAACGAGTAAATTTAAAATCGATCTTGTTTACCATCTTATAAATAGAAAAAATCACAAAAAATATTTACATTTTATAACAAAAAAATAAAAACTCCAAATAAAATTGTTTTTTAAATTTCAATAATTGATTAGATACGTATCTTATTTATTCTCTATCTAATAATTACATCGATATTTAATTATTCTTTAAAATGTTCCATCATGAGATTATGTTAGTTTGAATCTAAAATGTTAGATTAGAAAATCTTTTGATTTGATATAATACGTAACTATTTCAAAAGAGGTATTTTAGTTAAGTTAATATTTATAAAATTATGTCATCTTTTAGGACTATTTAGATAATTGCGTGAGATCTTACTTCTGTGACTACTCGACAAGATCTCCTTAAAGTCTCATCGAGTAGTCTATTCTAAAATAAAAAAGAATCCCCGTCATTTTAACGATGTACCTCAATATGAGAGCCTTTCTTTTCTTGACTTAATTGAGTGCAAACATACCAAACCTGTGCTTTATTTAGGCTAAAATTATCCACAAAGGGATGGTTTAATTTGATTAGGGCTTTTTTGCAGATGACATAACTTATAAAGTTTTCAAATAAGGAGAAGGGGAAAGGGAAAATGTGAGGCACATTTGAAAAAGTAGCGACAAAAGAAAAGCATTTACCTCCAATGAAACTTTATAGGATTATTTATTTTCCCCACTTTTCGGCTGCATAAAGATAAATTTTGAAAAATAAAAGGCGAAAAAAATAAGAGCGTGTCCATTGCTTTTGAAAAGGCTTATCAAGTGGCTAGTTTTCTTCCATTTTCTATCTCTATTATCAATGTCACTTTGAGTCAGATGGGTAATTGGATATTGGGATGTTTTGAAATATAGCTAAATGACAAATTTAATGAAATACGACAAACGTAGTATAAAATAACCATCGTGATCGAAGTTTATTAATGATAGACTTCTATTGTTAATAGACTAAGTCATAATAGTGTATCAGTGATAGAAGTCTATCACTTACAGACTGCTTCGACTAATGGATAATAATCTATCTATTTCTTTAAAATACATGTGAATGTTTCTTTTTTTCTTTTTCTTTTTCTTTTTTTTTTTTCTCTTTATCCTATAGTAATAAACACACTTTAAGTAAGTGTTGGCTTGCAATGTAATTAGATAATCAAAATCAAACTAAAAGTTTAAAATTTATAGAACTTAGTACTGCTATCATGGATAGAAATCTATTAATGATAATCACTTATATACTTATATCAAACGTGCATAAAATTTAATCATCGAAGTCTATCACTGATAGAATTCTGTTGTTTATAGATTCTATCCAAAAGTTCTATCAAACACAAAATTTCACAAATTTAAAATTTTCGTAGAAGTTTTAAAAATTAAGAATCTATTTTACACATCTTTTAAAGTTTTCAAACTTGTTAAGCGACCTATTAAAAATAATAAATAAACAAATATTGTATATTTCTTGTAAAATAAAGAGAGAGAAAAAAAGATGACTAACTCACTGATAGAGTTATTGATAGGATTATCTATGTGCTGCTCAAATGAGAAAAACACGAAGGAGAATCGCTTGTGATTCTGAAGAACATAGAGGGTCATTTTTGTGATTGAAATTTTTGCTATATTTACAATTTTAAAAAACCATTGCTAAATTTGCCTATACCTTATTTTCAAATTGACATTCATAATTTATGCTTGGTGCTTCTCTAAATTTTCAGATTCTTTATTATTTGCAGTGTTATGTTCGTATTTAAGACTTGTTATATTGCTGTACCCAATATGTGGACATGGATGCTTTACACTCATCTTTTTAAGAGGTCCTCGATCACCTTTATGGGTTCAAGGGGTGTTTGACCTAGGTGTCAATCAGTTGGTCCTTGCACAACATCCAAATTCAAGCGTGTGTGGTAAAAGGGTTATACTTCCACCACCTCCACCCTTTGGAGTTACCTCTAGCATACCTTGATATTTATACCTTTAAGACATTGCTTAATTCTCCAATGTGGGACAACATTCTCCCAATTTCTTTTAACTTTTGCTATAGGCCTAAACCCAAGAGTCATTTCCAACAATCCCCCACAAATGACTGTTATAGCAAAATTAAAATAAAACAAATTATTTGAAGAAACTATTCTGAGCAAAGATAGGAGATCAAACTTAAACACCAATATCTAACAATTTGACTTGATGCATAGTGAAGTAAGGTAACAACTTCTTTAGAGAAGAGTTACCTCTTGAACTTTCAAAACATTGGTTGAGACCCTTATAACACGTTTTACTCCTAGAGTTTTTCTTGATTCTACGGAATAGAGTGTTCTAATAAAAGCCATGCACATAAACCTCGGGTCACCGTGAAAACTCTAGAAAGAGACCCTTAAACTCTTTCATGGAAGACGACCACACTTTCACTATTAGGTAAAATGTTTCATCATGTCTGTGAGAGACAAACCACTCAAAGACCTCCTAGGAAAATGGCTATGGACCATCAAGTTTATCGCAATAGACCACCCAAATAAGGGCTATGGCATGTTCGCTGAGGATTTTAAAATTATTTTCCTTGTTAGTCCTTTGATTAAAGGATCAGCTAGATTCCTCTCAGACCTCACAATCCAAGGAGGTAACTCCTCATTTTAATAACTGTTTCACTGCTCCATGTCTGAGACAGATATGCCTCCTTTTCCCATTATATGCACTATTCTTGGCAATTCCTATGGCAGCTTGTAAATCACAGTGTATTGAGACTGGTATTGATGCCTCTCACAATGATATATCTTCTAGTAGGCTTCTAAGCCATTCATACTGATGGCCCTCATAATGGTACATCTCCCAGTAGGCTTCTAAGCCATTCATACCGATGTCTTGCTAATTCTAGAGCAATAAATTCATACTTCCATGAAATAGCTCATCTATCCAATAAGAGCACATATCCACTAGTAAAACTTATTTACTACCATTCTATATGGAAAAATATATATTAAAATGCAAACAATAATCTACTGTACCATTAAGATACCTTAATAAACGACAAAAATCAATCAAATGATCATTATCAGGATTGTGTATATCTACTTAATCTTCTCACAACATATGCAATAATAAGTCTAATATAGTTCATAAAAAACATTATACTTCCTATAATCTTTGCATATTCAGATCGAGAAACACTATCTTCCTTATTTTTCTTAAGACTCATACTAGTATCATATGGTGTTCTTACAGGAGTGTCATCAAACTATCAAATCTCTTTAAAAAAATTTAACGTGTGATTGACATACAGAAAATCCACTTTCAATAACACCAAACATCACATTAGCTTCACATAAATCATTCATTTCAAATTGTGAGGACATAAATAACTTAGCATTACTTACATCTATGTTTGTATCAAATATCATTATATCATCAATATACAAATAGATAACCACACAATCAACTCAAATAAATTTGAGTAAACACAAGTATTTTACAAGTGCTATCAAGGCTTTGTAGCATCTATTTCAAATATTTTAGTCATATAAGAATATGCATCAAGACATTTGAAGATCCATTTAAACCTAACTGGTTTGTTTCCGTTAAAAAATTATACGAAATCCAAAATTCATAATATCTCTTCATAAGTCGCTAAATAATATAACAACCATAAATTGTCAATCTTCATTTTCTCTTTTCAAGATTCTAGACATGCATACTTTTAATCAGTTGAAATTATATATTACCTATGATCATCTCCTTATCTAACAAATGTGATGATCATCTCCTTATCTAACAAGTATTGGACTTTGGTAGCATTCCCAACATTACATTCCTCCCATCGAACAAAGGACCACCGAGCCTCCCCTCAAATAGTCATTCATTCGTCTAACTCTTATCTAGACTAACTCATCTTCACTAGAGTACACTGTTTATCTGATAGAGTTTAACCATAGATCACACTATGACCTACTTTTAAGGCTCTAGTAAATCCTTGTTCAACACCGAAGGATTATACAAACATAGCTAAACTAGGGGTATGACTATAATACCACTTGTTAGGAATAACAAGCCTCTAAATATCTCCATTGTGGTATGATATTGTCTAGTTTTACATAAACCCTCATGACTTTGCTTTTGGTTCCACCTCAAAAGGAATCATATCTATGGAGATAATCCTCACTTACATACCCATCAATATCTGGAAAAAAAAATAATAAAATATTACACATTGTATAGCAAGACAATATCACAAACTACCATCAATTCTACTAGCTTCTACATAAAATGATGGAATACCCCTACTATAAGCAAGCTAGGTGATAATCAAAATAATGTTAATAGCCAAACATGACAATTTATGACATAAATTTTGTCAAGTATAATAGACATAGAATATTATTTCCATTCATGCTAACATGCTAATTAGACATGCTTAAGTAGATCTAATAGCATGTCAAAGCAATACAATAACAATAACAATACTATTTTCTTATCACATAAGTCGTGAGATAATTTAATACGCGTAAAATATTCAAATGTATCATAGCATAGTCATATATCTTGAAATACTTTTGAAATTAAGAAGCACTAACAACAAGATAGCTCTCTTTGGTCCTTAAGCTAACCAACTTCCTATTCCAATATCAACTAGCTCTAATCGGCCCTCACTTAAACCAAGACAACCTCCCCCATCGCAAGGCATGGTTGGCCGCATGACAAGGCTGGGTGCATGGTGCTAGACGCGCTACAACTCTGGGAGCAGGCATCGGGCATGGCCTTGGGACACGCACACAAGGCAACTGGGCGAGCAACAGCCCACATACAGGATATGCGCTAAGCAAGCAATGCACTGAGGCTAGGTGTCATGTACTATGAGCGTATGCTGAGCTAGTAGGCGTTGGACATGCCTCTGTCCACTCAACAAGCTAGCACTGGCACTCAAGACACTCGGTGACCATAAGGTTGGCGTGCACTCAACACCTGATGCGTGTAGTCTTGATGCAACCCAAACTCTCTGCACACCTTCATCAACTTGCAATAGACAACCTTTGGCCTTCCTTTTCAAATTCAAGCCGGCAGCCTTCTTCAACCTTGTTTTTAATTATTTTCCCAGCACTTAAAACATCATTTCCAGTCCACATTAAATCAAACTTCCTTCATAAAACTTGTTAAGCATCATCTTAAGAAACTTACCTCCAAATTTGGGCTTCTAACTCCTTCCGAAGAGCTCAAAATCTCTCAAAACCTTTAACTTGCTCTGATTTCTCTAAACCTCAGACCTTCCTCAAGTTTTCTTCAATGCCATTCCTTTGCTCACTCCTTCCATGCATAACTTGTCTTTAACTCATAGTTCCCTTAGGTCATGCATCTGCCAGCCCTCAACTTGACTACCTCTCCCTATCAAACCTTTGCCTCATGGCTTCCAATGCATGGCTAACCTCGATCACCTTGATCTTCCACGCATGCTCCTTCAACACCCGCGCATGCTAGCTTGGCCAACACTCCATACTAAGTCTAGTCCTCATGCATCCTTTGCTCAGCTATGCCTTCTTTGCTCAGCTCACCAAGCAAGGCTCTCAACATGCCACACACCTTATCAACACATACTCACCTTTCTTTTCTTTGCAAGCCTATGCCTTTCTTCCCACGACCAACACTTAAAATTCTCTAAATACCTAAAGTCAACACATATATCCAAGCTTAACTCCTCTAAGTACCTTATGCCTGGCTTCTCTCAAGCTACCTTAACTTAGAAAAACTCTTAAGGAAAAAGTTTTAGGGCTTACAACAGGTTAGCACCAAGGTGCCCTACCAAGCTGCGGTGTGACTCTATTCATAGAAGCAGTTGGTGTAGAGAAAATCTTCTAGTACCACGATGCTACACAAGAGCGTTGTAATGTTATTCTAGTGCAACATGACACTAGGCTGCATTTTAGGGAAATTCTGTAACTTTGGAAAGCTTTTTCATATTTAATCCAGGGCTTTTGCCCAACCAAAATTATCAAATTTTGGAGTTTTAGAGACCTAGAGAAAGTGTTTGGAGTAGAGTATCGAAGTCCTTGATGCAAGAGTCGATTGGAGAGTGTTGGAAAGTTAATTCCATCACAAAAAAGAGCTCAAAATGTAGGAATATGCCTTCTTTCGCTTTGGTATCTTGAATTATTTTCTGTACTTTTGCCTTCTAATCCTATTTCTGTCTATGGCAGCATGTGATAGCACTGAAAATGTGCTATCTTCCTCTACTTAATTTGGGTCATTATCTAAATTAATGTGCTTAATCAATGATTTTATAAATCTTGGGATTTTAAGAGGTAGAACAAATCGTTTGAGACAAACAGTGCTAAAATAAACAAAATTGAAGCATAATTACATAAAGGGAGAAAGAAGGCAGTAGAACTATGAGAATGCCCCTGAGGACGACAGCATAGCGACACTGTGCCCGATGCATTTTCTCAAGAGTTTCAATTTTGTAAAGTTGAAAGAGTGTCGCGATGCTTTGAACATAGAAGGAGCAAGCGCGTGCGCCGAAGCACCGCTGCGCTGCACATAGTGTAGCGCTACACTTCAACAAAGGGGTTCTCAGTCCCATAGTGGCATAGGGCCACGACGCCAATGCGAGTTTATAAAGTAAAAAATTATTCTGATTTGAAGAGGGAGCAGATCGTTTTCCTCTTCCAGACCTATGTTCTTCTCCTCTCCACTGTGAACACTAATTTTTAACAATTTTAGTCATCTTAGAGCTTAATTTCTTATAATTGAAGGATGATTAAAGACTAAGGTAGCTCTTCTAGCTTGGATTTGATAGTTCTCCTGTTTCTTAGATTATTTGTAAGATTTGTTCTTCATTTTACATTGATTAAACTCTTGTTTAAGGACATCTACTCTGAGTCCTCTGATTATGAATGATATTTTCATGTACTAATTGACAACCAATGCTTATTTATGTGATTTCATGCTTAGATCTATCCTTGATTAAGGTAATAAATCGTAGGTAGAAAAATATGAGATTAACTTACTTAAGTGTTGTTAGTGGGGTATAGTGTATGACCTAGTTTATTGTAATTTTGTACTTTATTTGTATTTTACATTAGGCTCCCTAAGCTTTAGGACAAGTGGGAGATTGTTGGAATTGGTGCCCTAAATCTCCTCGTCTTGTAGTTTGTAAACTTTGTATAAACATATTGTTATTAATAAAATATGTGTTATTTTATAAGCATATACTCAATCTAATAAACTAAGATCCTATATTATTTTACGTAATTTAAACAAGTGTGTAGAGACATACAAGTGGATCTTGTTTAAATAATAACTTAAGTGGTCTGTAGTAGATAGATAAGGCTGGGTATCTTATCTTGGTGACACTACGGATATGGCCAACTTTGTAGGTGTTACAAGTGTTGTAAAGTGCTACAAATGATTTGATCCTGATCATTCATGTAAAGACATGTGAGCGAGGGTATCCTATACAAAGAGTTTGTATAAGATCGGACCATGAAATGATTAGTCTCTTTATATAACGCCGTTAATAATGGAGACTTACATTTCACTAGGAGGACCATAGGTGACATGACCTGAATCCTGAGTGAGTTGTGAACTCTTGTTCATGAAGGTGGTAATTTGATTTGTATAGGTGAGAGTGGCCTGATTGTCAACTCAATAAGCTTATCATTTTGGGGATTCGTCTGACTGGGGAGCTGGGAACACAGCTACACGAGACGAAATTCACTCCTTCCCCAATGCAGGTGCAAGTAGATAAATTGCTCCCTTAAGAGCTAATTCTGGGGCTTGAACATAGTGGCCACACCCTCTCCTAGCCCGAGAGGGACTTGGTCATAGTTAGACTATGACTTATTGTTCATTAGAGGAATTAGTGGTACTTAAAGAGTTATTATGAATGGTCATCGCACTGTTGATTTGTTATATCCAATGGACACAAAAATATATCTGTAGTGTGAAGAGTGTAGCTGTTGGTCTTTAGTGGAATGATCGGAAATTAATGGATGTTGGGTAATTTAATTAAAGAGTTTAATTAATTATCCAAGTACCGTTGGAGCTTCAATCTACAGGTCCATAAGATTCCCTCTGTAGCTCAACAGTGATTTAATTGAGAACTATTTTTAGATTAATTTGAATTATTCAAATTAATTGAGGGAATTAATTATATATGATATAATTAATTAAATTAATTATATATGTGATATAATTAGTATACTGTATTTGATACATTATAATATAAGGTAATATGAGAGGAGTTTGAAATGATTCAAATACTAATTATATGAATGAGATTCATGTAATTAAATTTAATATAAATATGATTTATATTAAATACCATAAATAAGTTGAGAGAAATTAAATATTTGAATATGATTCAAATATTAATTATATGAATGAGATTCGTATAAGTGAATTTAATATAAATGTGATTTATATTAAATGCTATGTATTGTTGAGAGAAAATAAAATCGATAGGTTATATTGTATTTGATGCAATATAAAACTATAGACTATATGTTATATTTGATATAATATAGTGTGTATATATATAATAAAGTAGTTATATATATATATATATATTTATATATATATTTAATTAAAGGGAGGGAGTTACAACTCCCTCCCCCATTCTCCCACGTGGGTTGTGGAAGAATGAATGATCCTGATTCATCTTGTTCCACATTTCTCTCTGTGAGTTGTGTGTTATGGAAAACTCTTTGCAAAAAAAAAAAAAAAAAAAAGTGTACAGAAAAGAAGAGTTCTTCTCCTCCCTCTCCCCCTCTCTATCTTCTTCCCTCTTCTATAACCGTGAGGTAGAGCTCACATCTCCTGCCATTCTCAATCCCTAAGGAGAAGATAAGAGACTCCGTTTGGTGATACCCCTTTTGGAGAAAGAGATTTGTTTGAGGGAGTTCTTGAAGAAAATGTTCTTCAAAGATATGAATATTTTTCCTCTCCTTTTTCTTTAGAAATTAGCATGTCGTAGGTTAATTTAGAATGCATAATCCTTCTCTTCTTTATTCTATAATTCCGTAATTCTTTAAACTCTGTGAAAAAATGAAAATTGGGACGATCCCCGCTTTCTGCTGCAGAAACCTTCAATGGTTTTCCCTTCAAGTGTGACTTGCCCACTCTAAGTAATGCTTTAATCAATCTTATAGTAGAAGTCATATCGAATGAGATAATTAGTTGATGGAAATTAATTCGTTCATCCTAGCAATTTCCCTAAAGCTTAATGTGATTAGTCAATTTGTCTAGAGCGGATTTGTTTTCTATGCATTTTGATTAATTAGATAATTAGGACGACTAATTAGGATTCTAATTAATTTGGCTAGGCTTAAGAAAAAAATGTTTGATTTAGAGTTCGATGATCACTTAATCTAATTGAGGAAACAAAACATCAAACTTGAGCTAGATCTTTTCACTATTGAATTTCACAAATATCTCTCTCGCTCTCTTATTTACATTTAATTTTCATGTGAATTTATTTTCAATTACAACAATTCCAAACAAAAAACTCTCTTCGGTTACTATACTATAAACTTTTCGATTAAGGAATTGTTGTGATTCCATGTGGTTTGATTCCATACTTCACTTCACTATCTATTTTAAAGTAAGGCACAAATTTAATTTGATTTGGGTCATAGGGATTTTGACACCCGTGTTGGCTCGATCAAATTGGTGTTGTTGCTAGGGAGCCAATAGATTTGTCGATTATAAGACTTATAGTTTTCTTGCTTGATAATTCTCTTTCTCTTTTGATGCATGACCGACACTCCCGAGATCTAGATTATTGTACTTTGCAGAGATATACCGGGAGGAGAGGAGAATTAGAAGAGAAAGAAGGGTGTAAGTTGCACAAACCGATCACATCCATGTTGAAGACACACCTGAAGAATCTGAAGAAGAAAAGTCCAAAAAAGAAGTACAACCCATGGCCGACCAACCTAAGCACACTTTAAGACAGCTCGCCGCCTGAACACCACTTAGCAACCTTTATGCATTACTTACCCCACAACAACAGGTAAGTTTCAACTGGAATTTTCCTTTTATGGCCTTATTGGCGAAAACTTGCATAAACACCTTAAAGAGTTCCATTTGGTATGCGACGGGATGAGGCCTAATGGGATAAGTCAAGAACAATTGAACGTGTGGGCATTCCTGTTCTCCTTGAAGGACGAGGCGAAAATTTTTTTATACTAAGGCTTGTTGCATAATGCCAAAAGCAACATAGATGCTGCCGTCGAAGATGCCCTTGTGAACAAGACACCGAGCAAGGCGAAGAAGTTGATTGCAACAATGGCCGAAAGCTCCCAACTATTTGGAACCCGTGCCTCAGTGAGTATGAAATTTGCTTTGGAGGTAAGTGTGCTTAAGACTCAAATAGTTGATCTGATTGCTGTTGTAAAATAGATGGCTCAAGACAAGAAGAAACCCACACCGGTTTGTTAAGTTTGCTCAATGATTGATCATACATCCGATGTTTACCTTCACGTCCAACAAGGGACGACATTAGCAGAGGTGAACTATGCTGGTAACCAACCAGGAGGAAGGCAGTACAACTACAATAGATATGGAAACAAAGGGCCGTCTCAATCAAGTACTTCAGCAATTCCAGTGGAAGACATGGTGAAAATCCTAGCCAATTCGACTTTGTAGCTCAAATAGAGTTAAAAGGTATTTTAGCAAATAACCACCACACATATGTAGAGCATGGGCAATAAGATTTCTCGGCTTGCCACCTCTGTAAGTAGGTTGAAGAAGCAATCGGGAAAGCTTCCTTCCTAGCCTGAGCCAAATGTGCGCAATGTTAGTGTAATTTTGACGGTGAGCTACAATAGAGTCTCCCATTCTCCTGATCTTGAACCAGTGAATGAGCCAAAAATTTGAGAAAGAAGATGAATTTTAGGAAGCAGTCGACAAACAGACTAGTAAACAAGGGGTATGTTTCGATCCTCTATTGAATCTTAATGTTTATGTTCCTATTGCCTCATTCCTTAGCATGTTAGGTATTGCTAAAGGAGTTGCGTAGAAGGATGAGCTACATGTAGTCATATCTTCGGAGAATGATGGAAGCCCTAGTGCAAAGGGCAAGAGGTGGTAGGTTAAGGTTGAAGATATGCCTAAGAGTCAAGAAAGCCTAGTCATCTGCTCGGGTAACTTACAAGCAAAATGTGACGATCCAGGTACATTTTCCTTCCTTATTTGATAGGTAAGATGAAATTTGAGCATGCAATATTAATAGGATCAACTATTAATATCATTCTTGTATCTATGTACTCTGAGCTTCAGTCACATGTCTTGCATCCAACTGGTATATGGGTTCAATTACCAAACTGCTCATTAGTTAAACCTCTTAGGTTTATAAAAGATGTCTTGGTTAGGGTTAATAGTTTGGTCTTTCCTTTAGACTTTTACATCCAACTGGTAGAAGGTTATGGTTGAAGACATGCCCAAGAGTGAAGAAAGCCTAGTCATCTGCTTAGCTAACTTACAAAAAAAATGTGACAATCCAGTTACATTTTCTTACTTTATTTGATAGGTAAGATGAAACTTGAGCATGCAATGCTAGACTTGGGATCGACTATTAATATCATGCCTGTATCTGTGTACTCTGAACTTTAGTCACATCTCCTGCATCCAGCTAGTATATGGGTTCAGTTAGCAAACTGCTCATTATTTAAACCTCTTAGGTTTAAAAAAGATGTCTTGGTCAGGGTTAATAGTTTGGTCTTTCCTTCAGACTTTTACATTCTTGATATACATGAAAAAAATTAAATTCCCCTTCAATTTATCATTTTTGTTAGGTCGACCTTTTTAAATGTCCGCTAAAGCTTCATTTGACATAGATAAGGGGTCCCTTTCAATTATGCATGAGAGATGGATTAAAAAGTTTTAGATTGCTAGCATCATTCCTTGTCCTATTATTCACAATTTTTGAAATTCTTCCTCTTAGGTTTATATTTTGAAGCTTAAAAAATATGAGCTTTGGCTTCGACGTCCAGTGAAGTTTATCTCCTTTTCTGTTACCCTCTTTTATATGAAGTTTCTATGCAAGGCTCTCCATGGATAACTCCTTTCACTTGTGCATGAGATAACATTTGAAGTCCTTTTAGGAAGGAGACAACATTTCAATCACAACAAAAAATTAGAATGACTCACTAATGTCCAATGCTTCACTTCGAAAATCACCATTGATAATTTGTAATTCTTCCCTTTGATTGACTACCAATTTGGTATCAACCATCTTGTAATCTAAGAATTTTCCCACAAGAAATTTCTTAGTACCAACATCTTCTAGCTTGTACTCCTTGTCTAATGCTACCTACCATAGTTTTGATGTATTGTAGGCATTGTAATACACATTATACAAAGTGTCCTCAAGACCACTAAATATATAATTACGACACAAGAAATTTGAACTCTTTCATGCTTGCTTTGTAGTTTTCATTTCAAGAGTTACAACTTCTGGTGGAGTAGTTGAGCAATCTTCCTTCAAAATGTGAGCAGGATTCAGTGTGGTGATAGAGAAGATCATCTTCTGTTGCCATCCTTTGAAGTTGTCTCCCTTGAACTTTTCTGGTTTTTCAGTATGAGATTTGACAATAAACAATTCCATCATGGCAGAAGTAGTGACATTGGTGGAGGAATTTGTAGCTATCAGTTTAAAAATTAATTTTCTTTAGATATTTGGGGAAAATGGTTTATATATAAAGACAATATTCACCCTGCATTGACTATAAGAAGACTACAATAATCGTCTCAACAGGATACAACGATTAACTTCTAAAGAACTGCAACCTTGAACTATTCGAATCTGGCAAGATCTTGGATACTTGATCTTAATTGAAGATAATATCAAAAGAAAGAAAGAAAGAAAGAAAGGTAAAAACTCTTCAATCTCGAATGGGATGCTCAAATGAAGAATTGAGTTACTATTTATAGGCTAGCAACTTAGTAACTCTTCAAAATACAAAATAAAATAAAATAAATACAAAAATTTATACACCTGTCAATTTTAATTCAGTTGAGTTGTTATTTGACAAAAATCAAACATAATTTATTCAAATAGAAGAAACTACAAATTTAACTTTCATACATGTTAATTTTGTACATGAAACATCATTTTTGTTTGAATTTTCAATCCAATTTGAAAGTTTCTAAACAATGTGTTGGGTTATATTGTCTTGTGTAGGCCCAATTAATCAAGATCAATCCTGAGTTGGTGAAGAAATGACTTAAGGAAAGCTATGCTTCTTCGAGAAAAGCTATCTCTGTTTTTCTCTCTTATTCGATAAGCACTGTTAAATCCTCGATATATAAATACTCGTTACTTGATGAGTTTCTGCTCGTTACTCAATAAATTTTTCTTCTTTCCTCGATGAGTTTCTATTCTTTCCCCGATGGAACTTGACGATTATTAATCTTTACTTGATCCTACTCGATGAGTATTAATCTTTACTCGAAGCAACTCGATGAGAGAAATTCTTGACTCGATGCTACTCGATGAAAGAAATTTATGACTCGATGCAACTCGATACTCTGAAAATGTTGTGATTTGATTGCAATATCGTTTTTTTTTATTTGTAGAGAAATAGATGAAGATTGAAAAAGAAGATAAAGAGAAGAAGAAGAAACACACAAAGTTACGTGGTTCGGCTAATAAGCCTATGTCCACGGGAAGGTTCTCTTTCTTTCTCAGTTGAGGATTGCTTACAACAGTTGTTGTTTACAGAAAAATAGAAAGACCGGGTAGATAGCTGGAGACATAGGGTGCGGGATGGAATTCACTCTTACTCGCTTTTAGAGATAGTAGAGAGATCGTTCCCTTAAGTGCTAACTTCAGGTATTGAACAAGGGGCCCTACCCTTTCAATGGCTCGAGAGGGACTCAGTTTGATGATCGCATCGAAAATCAATTTTTCATTAGAGGATCAGTGGGACTTAAGGAATAAGAGGTAATCACGGCGGTAAAACAGCCATTTGACCTAATCGTTATAACGAACAACCTGTGAAGGGTTAACTTACTAATCATGGTTATATCGAGTGGACATAATATATTTACAGTGAGGGGAGTGCAACTCTGGGCTTTAGTGGAGTAACCCAGTAGTTATCGAATGGGGGTTAATTCGGTGTAAAGAGTTTAGCCAATTAATCTCGGATTGTTGGAGCGCATGATCTGTAGGTCCACAAGGTCCCCCTACTAGCTCACAAATGGATTAGCCTTGAAGTAGCGTGATAAGTTAATTTGAAACATTCAAATTCGAATTAAGGGAATTAGTAATTATATATAATTACAAATTTAATTTTTTAATTAAACGAAATTTGAGAATCAATTAATATTTAAATATTATTTGAATATTAAATTCATGAATAGGGATTCATGATGGTAGAATTAGTGTTAAATTAATTTAATATTTGATATTAAATTAATTAGAATTAATTAAATTATTTAATTAATTATTTATTATTAATTTTATTAGAAAATTAATTTTGTAAAATTAATAAAGATTTCAATTTTGAAAATAAAAATTGATTTTAGAAATCAATTAGAAAATCAAAATTGAAAAAGAATAGAAAATGGAAAATCTGGAAAATCCCAAAAAGTGGGATTTCTCCACTTTCTATTCAACTAACTCACACACATTCCACCATATTTTTGAGTCAATCTTCCAAGCATGAGCTACAATACATGCAGCAACGGTGTTTGCATGATAGTCATGCAGTAAATAAAGAAGATTGAAGTAGAAATCGGGCATGCAGTTGGGTTGATTTTAGCAAAAAATCTCTCTAGGTTGAAGAGGAGTCTTCAGCTGATAAACCAGTGATCTTCTTCTTCTTCTTCTTTTTCCTTAATTCAAGCTTATTTGAGTCTTCCAACTCAATCTAAGGCACAAAGAGGATAGTAGGGAAGCCTTGTGGTGGTTCACATGCTGATTTCAAGGAGATTGTTGCTGAGATTTGAGAATCAAGTATTTCTTCAAAGGTATGTCATGAAACCATCTTATTAGTTTATGAGCATGCTTAATTGAAAGCCAAAATTAATGAATTAGAATGCTTAATGATATGTTTTTCTTCCGCTGTGTGTTTTCTAATTCTAACACTGGAGAGAAAATCTCTAAGTATTCTATTCCTTCCCTTTGTGTAAACCCCCTTGCAATCAACCTTTCCTTATACTTAGGTTTCTGATCACAGGATGCACCTTCTTTGAGTTTGAAAACCCATTTGGAAGCTATTGGTTTATAACCCTTAGGCAGAGGAGCTAAAGACCAAGTATCATTCACATTAGTGAATGCATTTCCTCATTCATGGCTTCTAGTAAATTCCTTGCATTAGAACAACTTATTGCTTCTTCAAAAGTGGTTGGTTCTTGGTCAGTAGGAGCCACAACAACATTTAGAACTAAATTCATATAGTTCATTTTAGTATACCTTGCTAGAGGGGTAATGGTTCTCCTTTGTCTATCCCTGGCTAAGGCATATTGACTCAAGTCTTGCTGCTGATTAACAGTCTCCTCTTAATCCCTTGCTTCTTCCTCAACTTCTCCTATGTCACTAGGTAGGTTAGGTTATATTGGTTGCATAGTAGTTAACTCCACCTCAATTCTTGTGGTAGATATCTTAGCTCCATCCTCAAGCCTCTTCTCCTTTTGCATAAACATCTTCTCTTCTCTAAAGGTGATGTCTCTACTAATTATGAACTTCCTCTCTACTGGATGCCACATTTTAAATCCTTTTGATTCCCTCTGTAAAGCCTACAAACATGCACTTAGCAAGTCTGGCCTTCAACTTTCCCTTATTTTTGTGAACAAATCCTACACACCCAAAAAACTTAAGGTTTCTAGATTAGGAGGATGATTGATCCACTTATCCTCAGGAGTAAACAACTCTAGAGAGTAGGGGCGCCTATTCAAGGTGTAAATAGTGTAGGCTGCAACTTCTGCCCAAAAGTTTTCTTTTAGGATAGCATCAGAGAGCGAACATCTTACCCTTTCCATCATACTTTTGTTTAACCTCTCAGCAACTCCATTCTGTTGAGGTGTATACCTCATAGTCCTATGCCTAGCTATACCATTCTCACTACAGTATTTTTCAAAGTCCTCATTGATGGAACATAAAGAACGCATACACAGCGGAAGTGATGAAATGAAAAACATTCTAATTGCAACAAAAACAAGAATAAGCATGCAAAAGGGATAGAAAATACAACCTTTGAAAACTCCACCGCAAGCTTCCTCTCCCGTGCACAAACAACACCACCAACGGTAAATCTCTGCTATTCTTCAATTGAAGAACACGGTTGTAGGACTGTTTTGTTAGTAAAAATAAGGGAATTTCACTATAAAAAGAAGGACAGTAGAGGAAAGTTGAGGTGGAAGAATTTAGGTCAAAAGTTGTGGAAGCATTAGTCTTGCAAATTTAAAAAACAAAGCCTTTAGTAGAGAAAATACATGTAAAATCTCATTTTGCTTGTCTTCCACCTCAAACTTCACTAGCATGTAAACTCTAATTGTCAAGCTTGGGAAATGCCACTTCCAAGTCCACTTAGTGGAAAAATCCAACAATTGGATTTTTCAACTAACTAATTTTTTATTAAAAAAAATACAATTTTAAAATTTTAGAAAATATTTAATTCAAAATCATTTCAATTAAATAAAATAAAAAAATTTAATATCACATATTAAATTGTCTTTGATACCTAACTTTGATTAATCACATTAATCAAGTTTTAGAAAACACTTTCATGCTAATGATCAAGTATACTCTAAAAAATAATAAATTAAAAAACTAATTATTTAATCGTAAGTTATATCTCATAAAAATATATTTTTCCCTAAAACCTGAATTTGAACATTTCAAATTCTTACTTCACCTAGTTCTTCAATTTTGTCCATATTGAGCTAGCAAGGAGACTCGATGGACCTACAAATCATGGGCTTAAAGGATCCGAGACTGACCGATCAAACTCTTTAACCTAGTTAATCAACATTCATTAACTAGCAGAACTGTCCACTATAACCTGTAGTTGTTGTCCCCTCACTATAGATATATTACGTGTCCATTTGATATAACCGTCATCAATAAGTTGATCATTCACAGGTTGTTTGTAACCTCATCTAGGTCAAATACTGAAATACCCCTGAGTTACATCTTTTTTTCTTAAGTACCTCTGTTCATTTAATGAACAATTGATTTATGATCATAATCACTACCCTTCAGGCCAACGAGAGGATGGGGCCCCTTGTTGAAGACTTAGGATCAGCCCTTAAGGGAACAACCTTTCTACTATCCTTAAAATGGGTAGGAGTGAAGTCCATCTTACAAATTCTATGTTTCCAGCTATTTACCCGATCTTATCCCAAAAATGGGAGGCATAATGAGTAGCGATGTTGGGCTTACCCTCACCTATGCAGATCAAGGGCAATCTCGAATAAATAGGAGTTCATAGACAGCTCAAGATTCAGATCAAGTTATCTAGGTCATCAAGAAGTGAAATAAATCAGTGTTAATAGTAAACGATGTTAACACGTAATAGTGATTATTTCGTGATCTATCTTACTCAATCTCATCGTGTAAAACACCCCCACTCACATGTCTCTACATGAACGAACTGATCACATCGTTTATGAAACTTTACAATATTTGTAACAATCATAAAGCGGGTTGCATTCAATAGTATCTCCAGAAAAAGGTACCCAACCTAATCCAAGTACTATAGACAGTTTAGGCTATTTACTCGAACTTGATCAAGTTTATGTCTCCACATAAAGTCCATGTATTCATGACAATAGCCAAGGGTTCGTAGTTTATTAGATTTAGAGTTATTAAACATTCAACAACACTTGTCTGAATAAACTTCAGATATGTTTATTGTTTACAAAATTATGAGTTTTAGGACACATAACCCAACAAACTTCCACTTGGACTAAAACTTCTAGTGGGTTACAAGAAAGTTGAATGTTGTGAGAGAAAAATAAATACAATAAACTAGGGCATTCCATACCCACCATTTCTCCCACTTACCTTATTTATTCTACCTGTAGTCCTAAACTCTTCAGGTGACCCTCGAAAATCTTAGCCGGGAGGGCCTTTGTAAACGGATCAACAATATTGTCCTCAGACGCTATTTGTCTCACAATAATGTCTTCTTTAGCACAAGCTCTCTGATGAGATGATATTTACGCTCAATATGTTTTCTGCGCTTATGGCTTCTAGGTTCTTTGGAGTTTGCTACTGCCCCACTATTGTCACAATACAAAGTTATTGGTAGACGCATGTCTGGAACAACTTCCAGATCATTTAGGAAATTCCTAAGCCATACTGCTTCCTTGACTGCTTCACAAGTAGCAACATATCCTACTTCCATTGGAGTCTGCAATTCAGCTCTACTTAATACTTCTCCATTTACAGTGAACACCGATCCTGAAGTAGATCTTATAGAGTCTATATCTGTCTAAAAATTAGAGTCAGTATATCCCGTAAGGATCAAATCCTTATTTCCATATAAGAGAACGTAGTACCTCGTTCTCCTAAGATACTTGAGGTTATTCTTAACAATAGTCCAATGTTCATAACCAGGATTAGACTGATACCTACTGACAATCCCTACTGCAAAGCATATGCCTGGACGAGTACATAACATTACATACATTCGACTTCCGACTACTGATGCATAGAGAACCCGTCTCATATCCTCAACTTCTTGAGGTGTCTTATGACATTGTTCCTTTGACAAATGTATTCCATTCCTAAACGGTAAAAGACCTCTTTTGGAATCTTACATCTTAAACCTAGACAACATCTTGTCTATATAAGATGTTTAACATATGGCTAGCGTTCTGTTCTTTCGGTTTTGAACTATTTGAATCCCAAGAACATACTGCTCCTCTCCCAGATCTTTCATCTAAAATTGGGTTGTTGGAAAATTTTTAATGTTAGTTCGGTATCCTACATTATTCCCAATAAGTGGGATATCATCTACATACAAAACTAGCAATGCTACAGTGGAGTTGATGATCTTTTGTATACACACGATTCATCAATGTTCTTTTCAAAGAAATTAGATTTGACTGCGGTATCAAATCTTATATTCCAGGATCTGGATGCCTGTTTCAGTCCATAAATAGTTCTTTTAAGTTAGCAAACCTTTTGTTTCTGACCCTATTCAATGATCCCTTCTGATTGGACCATATAAATACTCTTTTCAAGATCTCCATTTAGAAAGGTAGTCTTGACATTCATTTGACAAATTTCATAATTATAAAAAGTGGCAATGGAAAAGAGTATCCTGATTGATTTGATCATAGCAACAGGTGAGAAGGTTTCTTCATAGTCCACCCCGTCAACCTGGGTATAACCCTTTGCTACTAATCGGCCTTTATAGGTCTGTACCTTCCCCTATGGTCTCTTTTACGCTTGTAAATGCACTTACAACCGATAGGTCTTACCTCATCAGGTTTCTCTACAATTTCCCATACTGAATTAAAGTACATAGACTCTATTTTAAAGTCCATGGCTTTGATCCACTAATCTTGATCAACATCATCCATTGCCTGCTTATATGTTAATGGATCCTCTAAGCCACCATCAGGTATGTTGACTTCGATTTCAGTTAAACCCATATAGCGGTCAGGTTGTCTCACAACCCTCCCACTACATCGAGGCTCTTTCAACATTGAGTAGGATGTGATGGACCAGACGTCCTTGATCTATCTACAACTCTTGTTGTTGAGCAAGGTTGATCAACAACTTTTATTGATTCATCTGTAGCATTATTTGAAATCTCTTCCAATACTAGTTTACTGCGGGGTTTATGATCTCGACTGTGGTCTTCCTCTAGAAATATGGCATTTTTTGATATAATTACCTTATCATCCTGAGGATCATAAACTTGACAACCTCTCGTTCCTTTAGGGTAACCTACAAACAGGTATAATTTTGAACAATGTTCCAATTTCTTAGGATTTTACACCAACATGTGTGCCAGAAACCCTATATCCGAAAATGACGTAAACTAGCTTTATGTCCTGTCCATAACTCATAAGGTGTTTCTGAAACACTCTTAGAGGGAACGTTATTCAAAATGTAAGCTGAAGTCTCTATTGCATACCCCCAGGACGAGTTAGGTAACTGAGCATAACTCATCGTGGATCGAACCATGTCTAACAAGGTTCTGTTTCACCGTTCAGATACACTATTCTGCTGAGGTGTTCCTGATACAGAGAGTTATGACTGAATCTTGTGTTCTATCATATAGTCCGGGAATTTCAAGTCCAAATACTCCCCACCTCGACCTGATCGAATTGTCTTAATAGATTTACCTAATTGGTTCTCAACCTCGGTCTTAAATTCCTTGAATTTTTCAAGAGCTTTAGACTTAAAATGAATTAGGTAAATGTAATCGTACCTAGAATAATCATCTATAAAGCTAATGAAATATTCATAACCTTCCCGTGCTTTAACATTCATCAGTCGACAGTGGTTCAAATGCATGAGCTTTAAGGTTTCTTTGGCTCGAAGACCTTTTCCAGAAAAATATTTTTTTTTGCCATTTTTCCTTCGAGACATGACTCATATGGCGGTAAAGACACATCTTCTAACTTGTTTAGAAGTCCACTTTTAGTCAATCTCTTAATCCTATTGAGATTAATGTGGCCAAGCCTCAAGTGTTAAAGATGGGTATTCTGAGAAATGCGTTGCCTTTTTCTTTGAGTTTCAGCTGTTTTAAACATTTTTTTGTTATATACAGCTTCAACTTTAGATGGTTTTAACTTATATAAGTCACTTTCTAAGTTTGCATAACATATTTGTACACCTCTTTTTGTAATGAATGCTTCATTAAGACAAAAATTTACTCTGTACAAATCTTCCAATAAACAGGAAATAGATATCAAATTTCTTTTACAAGAACATACATAAAGAACATTTTCTAAATACATATATCTATTTCAAAAAGTTAACTTAACAGCTCCCACTGCTTTTGATGAGATACGCTCCCCTCATCCAACCCGTATATTAATCTTATCATCTTCAAGCTGCCTCCAGAAACTAGTTTCCTATATGATTAGTGGCCTCTGAATCCAATATCTAGGTAGAATCTTTATTCTCCACTATACATGTTTCAATAATCAGTAAATCTAATTACCTTGTCTTTCTTTTTTAGCTTTCTTCTCGACAAGATATTTAGGGAAATTTCTTTTCCAGTGCCTATTTTCAATGAAATGGAAACATTTTCCTTCGGCAACTTTCTTTTTACCTTTTTGTGCACTTGGAGTCGTCCCCTTCCCAGTTTCCTTCTTTTTCTTTTGAATACCTCTATTCTTGGAGAAAGAAGGGCCAGATTTACTCCCAGAAGACGAAATTTTCTGGGTTTTCCTCTTTGAAGTGGAAGCAACATTTGCTTCTGCCTCTGAACCTTTATTTTTCAATAAAGATTCGTAAATCTGGAGTTTATTGAGAAGAATCGTCAAGTTATACTCAATCTTATTCATCATTGCATTCGTTTTGAATTGAAAAAGCTCTTTGGAAAAGACTGCATGATGAATCCAACTTGACTCTTCTCATTCATGACGGATCCGTTCACTTATTCAATATTGAAGTGAACCATTATGTTCAAAACATGTTCCCTTACAGACGATCCTTCCTTCATTCTGTAGTTGTAAACGAATTTAATTGCGTCATGTATGGAAGATGTGAACGGTTGTCCAAGCAGACCCTGCAAAGAGTCCATGATCTCTCTTGCACTAGCTAACCTCTCGTGTTTCTTAGATAGTACATCAGATATACTGGCAAAATATAAACTCGAGCGTTCTCATTAGCTTTGACCCATCCATCATACGCATCCCGAACTATTTGGTTTGCGGTGGACTAGAGGATGGAGGACACTTCTCCGTTAAAGAATCGGAGACCATCTATTACTAGTATCGTATTTATGTTCGACTTCCATGTTTCGTAATTATCGCTGTTAAGTTTTTCAGAAGCTAGCTATCAAACCCCCTCCCAGACTATTCTCTAAGCCTAGGAAAGGATATGACTGCAGAAGTTATCAATCCCTTTTGCTGACACTTATTGCCTAATAACTCTAGCGGAAAATAATAATTTGATATCAACATGCAATCTCATACATAGCGGATGCCTCTATGGCTAAAAACAACATTAAGTTCACACAAAACATTTACAGAGATTACATTACTGGTTTCATAAGTCCCGATACCCAAAACCTTAGCCCCTATATGAACAACTATAACATGTGTACAATATTTTCTGTAACCACCTAGCAGACGGGTTACAATAACTTTTGTCCTTGAGTGGTATAGTAGATGCAGAGCTACCTCCTGAGGATTTGACCTCTACCTAGGGGAAAGAAAAACATTTGAAAACAAGGTGAGCTTGCTAGCCCAATGGGTGACTTAAGAAAGAAAATTGATTCTCATGCATAAGTCTCAATAAAGAAATCAAACTGAAATATAAATCTCTACAGTAACCTTGTACTGCAATATAAACATTTTCCAAGTATAAAGCATACAAAGACGTTTTCATCATAAAACATTAATTGTTCCTTAGTCGAGAATAACCCTGCTGTGGTTAAATCCCAACGTCAACTGCTAGTCAAGAGAAAACCCTTTTGCTCAATCTTTAACTTTAACTATCTATGTGCACGGGGTTATTACTAAGTACCATCATACCTTAGGTACTTTTGCTCAGATACCTTCTCAAAATGTCCCTCAGTATTGAGGTACTCGAATACCTTCTCAAATGTCCATCGGTATCGAGTTTCAAGTAAAACTAGTCATACTATGACTTTCTCTTTAAAGCATGTAAATCAATATGCATAGAAAACATGTCTTTAAAGATACTAATGCATGCTTTGTGTAATTAAACACACATAAATAGTTTTTCAATAAACTTTCATACATGGCATGCGTATAAAACATAACTCATGGTTTGCTTGGAATTTACTTTATAAAACTAGTTAGCATGAGAATAATCTTTCTTTAAAACATGGTTTCTTTAAAACATTATAAATATTTAGTCACTCACAACTTTTAGAACTATTCCTCAAGGGTCGATATGCTTTTATCACTGGTCTCAATCCTGTGGACACAAAAGCATATATTAACTACTAGCATAGGTCTCCCTTTTGAGACTAACCCTTAAGTAAGCTTTATGTTTAGCCTTCCTGTTGAAGACTCTCACAACAACGCACCTTGCTGTAGGTTTTACACTGCGGAATTTCTTTGAGATTTTACTCATGCAAAGCTTCCAACCGCTCTTCACGAACGCAACACCACTTATGCAACCAACACTTTTCTCTCTAAGTGTTCTTATAGCTGCATATGGTAATCCTCAAGGCTGCTTATACATCCAAGACTCCGCTGCAAGCTCTCCTCAGCCTACACAGCAGGTCCAATGCATGGAAAAGCTCAGCCTTTGGTCTGTCTAAGCATTTCCTTCGAGCTGTCAGCTTACTCAACTCAAACAGCTGCCTGCTTGTTCATGAAATTTCAGAATCAATTTTCAAAATTAATAACTCGAATTCTAGAGCTCATCTCAAGAAATTTTCTTCTAAAACCTTGTTAAGAATCATCTTAGGAAGCTTACCTCGAAATTTCAGCTTCAAACTTCTCGTGGTCTGTCCTAGAAATCCATTATTTAATGATGGCCCAGATTCACCTAAGAACACAACGTCTGGTTCTTTTTCTCCTTCTCTAGCCTTATCCTGATGAAGACTTCTTCTGATAGTGTCACCCCTAAAAGTAGACTCTAAGAGATTTCCAACGACACCAAGAACTCTAAATTTGAATGGAGGAAATGATCAAACTGATCGTTTGAAATTTTGCCTCCCCATTTTATACTACTTTCCACCGCTTCTCTTTAAGTCTTAGACCGACACCTTTAACTTTCATGGAGTTAAATCCGGTGCTTAAGACAGCTGGTGCTTTTAATTAGTGATTAAAACTGATAAACACATGCTCCATCGTTTAACTCACCTCAGGCTGATGCTTGTCACCTGATGATCTCGCTCTCGCCCGTCACGCAGCGTACAGCCTATCACACAACTCTTTCTCATTGTGTAAATCTCGCTGATGCTCATCGTGTAGTGCTAACGCCCATCATCTAGCGCCCATACCTATCGCATAGTGCCATTGCACAGCGTCATCGTCTAGCACTGATGCCAATTGTGTAGTGCCAGTGCCCCATCGTTTAACGCTATCGTCCATTGCATAGCATTATCATTTAGCGCGACTCTTCGCATCGTCTAGCGCCGCATATTGCCACATAATCGTTTATCACATCACTCAAAGTCGCTCATTTGCTACATGATCACCTACCCCATCGCTTGGCGCTGCACATTTGCTACACGATCGCTTACGTCATTGCTTAGTGTCGCTCATTTATTACACGATCGTCCAACACGCGCAACTCCAACGCCCAGCGCCCACGCTCACACACACTTGAGGCTACCGCATGCATGGTAACCTTTCAAGACTTGGCTGCCGCATGGTTGTCCACGCATAGCCTTTCTTCTCGGCCAAACTTTGGCTTCCTTCAATGCCCAAATAACCTGTCAAATGAGCAAGGCCAATGTCCTTGGCTCAACTCCAACGCTTAGCACAAGGCCAACGCATTGACAAATATTTAGTCATTTTTCTAGCTTCCAACGCATGGGTTATACTTAGCCATTTCTTTAGCTTCACCCAAGAGTCAAGCTTTCAACTCAAAATTTTCTTCTAACTTTTCACCATTTTCTCTACAATTACACATTAATTCTCACAATAACCTACTCACCACACTGGTCTCAGTAGGGAACATACTCAAGTAGAGAAATTAGGGCTCCGGGTTCACACTAGCAGTTGTATAATGGAAGTTGACATTGCTGAAAAAGTAAACAAATTATTAGAGAATTGATTTTTAATCGAATTTATTTTAAAAAAAATAATGTACCCATTCTCATTATTCTTTTGCTACGATATTTCAATGAGTCAGAATAGACCCCACCGAAGGGCAGTCGACTACTCCTTCATTGAATCAAGACATTCTTGACTAAATACTAAAACCAGAGTAACTCTTATCATTATAGTACTTAGTTACCATTTATTTGGTCAAGATCTTTACTAACACTTAGTAAGTCTTGTAAGTGTACACCCGCCACTTTCGAATTACAGAGATCAAGATCAAACAAGCTCTCGAAGGAGAAACAATTGTTTGAAAATGGACCTAAGTTACTCTATCCATTTCTGGAGTTCACGGTGTTCCGAATCCTATGTTACAACTCTATTAAATGACTAGCAAAGGGTCGCATAAAGCTAACCAACAGGCGCAACATAGAAATCTCACGGTGTGACCTAATGGAAGAGACCGTAGGACGTGTTGACATAAACCCTTCACCCACTTACTATGAACTATTTCCCCTATTCACCTTGTTATTGACCCATGCAAACACTTTCCGAAGGGAGGTTCCCGCTAATAGCAATTGTAAGTCGAGCATGAATCTCATGATGTGAACTTTTAGGAACGTGAGAGCTAGAAATAATATATCTCATATACTATTAATCTCTCACTAAAGTGTTCTATTTATAAAAGATTGGGTAATTACTTGGTTATTAACCGGGTAATATTAAACAACCTAAATCTAGGTGATTTTTCCTAGTATAACTCTTATACCGGGATTAACTATGATGTCTAGGTGATAAACCAATTTTATTACCTTACACCACTCATGCATGCTCATAAAACTAGGGTTGTTGACTTAGACACCAGTTTGATCTCCAGGTGGGAGGTGTTCCATAAACCATCAACTTAAGTACCCTCATCCTTAGACAAGATCACCCTGGGTAAGTAAACAACTCTTGTTATATGTTTTAAAAGTATAGGTTATTTTCTAACAATTATAAAACATATTATAACATTTATAACCCTACAACATTCATTTATAACATGCTTCCTTAAACAAACATGCTTCCTTAAACAAACATGCTTTAATATAATACTTATATTAAAACCTAGCATGCATACTATATACATTATACCACTTATAACATATATAATAAATGCATACCACATGCTTATCCTATGATGAGTTTTTTTAAAAAGAACTGTATGGCGTACTTTATGCACACATAATCAAACAATATTATACATCACATGCATAATAAGTAAACAACACTAAAGTGGACTAGTTTTGGCATTAAATGCAAACAAACAATTAAATTATTACATAATTCAAAAAGCAGCTCCCTCGAACCAGCTTTAAACGCTTTGAACCAATCCAAACTAGCCAAAAACACTTGACCGGCTTGAAAACACCGAAATCCAGGTTGAACCGGTCAAACTGGCTCAACCAGATCAATTGGACCAGTCCAGACCATTTGGACCGACTAGTCAACACATGTTGGCGCTGTCAACGGGTGGGAGCGCACGAGGGGGCCATGTCAAAGACGGGAAGGCACGCGTATGGGTGTTGACGGAGCCGGTTATGGAGCGAGCGGGCCGGGCGCGAATGGGTCGGACGTGAAGAGATAGTTGGCCCGCGCAGGGACTCCACTGAACCAAGTTTGTTCATCGGGTTCTTGGGTTTTAGAGGCAGAACTCGGGTCTGTACAGATTTCTTCTCCCAATTGATGTTATCCTCTTTCCTGGAAACAAACAATTACAGCCTAAAAATGACTCTAATGACTCTAGCAAATTTACAGACCCTTTACCACACATTAAAGCCCATATACATATGAGCAATTACAAATTTCAACAAGAAATTAAATGAAAACTAATGCAAAAACCGTAATGTATTCACATTAGTCAACCAAACATTCATCACATGAATAACAACCACCAAAATGCAATAGAACGTTATAAGCATGCACTGATACCATTTGATGGAACATAAAGAATGCATGCATAGTGGAGGCGATGAAATCGAAAACGTTCTAGTTGTAATGAAAACAAGAATAAGCATGCAAAAAGGATAGAAAATACAACATTTGAAGACTCCACCGCAAGCTTCCTCTCCCGTGCACGAACGACACCACTAACGATAAGCCCCACTATTCTCCGGTTGAAAAACACAGTTGTGGGACCGTTTTGTTAGTGAAAACAAGGGAATTTCACTATAGAAAGAATGAGAGTAAAGGAAAGTTGAAGTGGAAGAATTTAGGTCAAAAGTTGTGGAAACATTAGTCTTGTAAATTTAAAAAACAAAGCCTTTTATAGAGAAAACACATGCAAAATCCCATTTTGCATGTCTTCCACCTCAAACTCCACTAGCATGTAATCTCTAGGTGTCAAGCTTGGAAAATGCCACTTCAAAGTTCACTTGGTGGAAAAATTCAACAATTGGATTTTTCCACTAACTAATTTTTTTATTAAAAAAATGAAATACAATTTTCAAATTTTAGAAATTATTTAATTAAAACTTCTTCAATTAAATAAAATAAAAAAATTTAATATCACATATTAAATTGTCTTTGACACCTAGCTTTGATTAATCACATTTATCAAGTTTTAGTAAATACTTTAATGCTAATGATCAAGTATACTCTCAAAATAATTAATTAATAAATTAATTATTTAATTGTAAATTATATCTCATATAAAATACAATTTTCCCTAAAAACCCGAAGTTGAACATTTCAAATTCTTACTTCACCTAGTTCTTCAATTTTGTCCGTATTGAGCTAGCAAGAAGAACCAATGGACCTACATATCATGGGCTTCAATGATCGGAGACTAACCGGCCAAACTCTTTAACCTAGTTAATCAACATTCATTAACTAACATGACTGTCCACTATAGCCTGTAGTTGCAATCCCCTCATTTTAGATATATTTTGTGTCCATTTGATATAACTGTCATCAATCAGTTATTCCTTCACAGGTTGTTCGTAACCTCAGCTAGGTCAAATATCGAAATACCCCTGAGTTACATCTTTTCTTCTTAAGTACCACTGCCCCTCTAGTGAACAATTGATTTAGGATCATAACCACTAAATCCATTCCCTCTTAGGCCAATGAGAGGATGGGGCCCCTTGTTCAAGACCTGGGATCAGCAATTAAAGGAACAATCTTTTTACTATCCCTAAAATGGGTAGGAGTGAAAACCATCTTGCAAATTCTATGTCCCCACCATTCTACCCGGTCTTATCCATGAAATGGTGGATATTGAGCAGCGACGCTGGGCTTACCCTCACCTATGCAGATCAAGGGACAATCGCAAATAAACAGGAGTTCATAGATAGCTTAGTATTCAAATCAAGTTATCTAAGTCATCAAGAAGTGAAATTAATCAGTGTTAACAGTAAACGGTGTTAATACGTAACAGTGATTATTTCGTGGTCTGTCTTACACAATCTCATCATATAGAACACCCCCGCTCACATGTCTTTACATGAACGAACTTATCATACCGTTTATAATATTTTACAACATTTGTAACAATCATAAAGCGGGCCGTATTCAATAGTATCTCCAGAAATAGGTACTCAACCGAATCCCAGTACTATAGACGGTTTAGGCTATTTTACACGAACTTGATCAAGTTTATGTCTCCACATAAAGTCTAAGTATTCATGACAATAGCCAAGGGTTCGTAGTTTATTGGATTTGAAGTTGTTAAACAATCAATAACACTTGTTTAAATAAATTTCATATATGTTTACTGTTTACAAAACTACGAGTTTTGGGACATACAATCTAACACTCATTACAAAATTCAAGCCCATTGTCAGTTCTAAAGTATTTTAACCTTTTAGATGTTTGTGTTTCTATCATAGCTTTCCATTCTTTAAACTTCCCAAAGACTTGGTCCTTAGTTTTAGGGAAGTATATCCAACTCTTCCTAGAAAAATCATCTATTAAGGTTAGAAAATACCTTGAGCCACTAAGGCTATGTGTAGGAGATGGTCCATGTAGGTCAGAATGAACATAGTCCAATATTCGTTTGGTGGTATGCTGAGATTTTGTGAAGCTTTGTCTGGTAGCTTTCCCTAAAATATAGTGTTCACAGAAGGAAAAATGCTCACTGATCCCTTTGGGCAGTATACCCTGTTTAGACAGTGCTTGCATCCCTTTTGCACTGATATGGGATAGTCTTTTGTGCCACAAGTTTGCCTCTGTCAAGTTTGTTGTTGGAACAGTGTAGGCACTAGTCATCATCTCTACCCATCTTACTATATAGAGATCATTAACTTTTTCACCAACCAAAACTACCTTAATCACTTATACGATTCCATCCTTTTCTCTGCACTCACACCCAATGGAGTCAAGCATACCCAGAGATATCAAATTTCTCTTGAGTAAAGGTACATGTCTCACATTTCTAAGAAGATTGATTGATCCATCCTTTAGCCTTAAGAATACTGAACTAACCCCTTTGCTTTTGTAGGCTTCATTGTTCTCCATGTACACAAATTCTCCATCCACATCCTTGTAGGTATTAAACGAAGCTCTAAAGGGTGTCATATGATAGGTACAGCCAGAGTCAGGTACCTAGTCATGCTTCCCAAGAGGACTTATTTGGTTGGTTTTGATTCTAGTAGAGGCTAAAGCATCAGAATAGAAATTGGACCCTTCAACCATTGAGGCTTCTGACTGTTTTCCTTTCAGATCCTTCTCTTTTTCCTGATTTTTCCGTTTTAAACTGTAGCAATCCCTCATTAAGTATCCTTTCTTCTTACAGTAATTACATCTCAGTTTGGTTTTTGGTTTATGCTCTTCACCAGATTGATTCTTAGTCCCTTTAGAATGATTCTGTTTGTTCTTGCCCTTGACAAATAGTTCTTCTGCACTAAGTTGTTCTTTTTTTACTGTATGAAGCTTCAACTCCCTAGTTCTCAATGCTGAAATAATTGCATCAGTGATGACTGACTCTCTACAATATTTCAAGGCATTATCTACCTTCTTATAGGCTTCGGGTAGAGAGTTCAACAAAACAAAGGCTTCATTCTCATCGCCAATCTTTTCGCCAAGGCTCTTAAACTCAGAAACTATCTTTTAAACTCATCCAGATTGTCTAATAGTATTTTAGCAGAATCCATCTTAAATGTGAATAACTTTTCCCTTAAAAACATCTTGTTAGGCAGATCCTTAGTTGCGTAAAGACCTTCCAACTTGACCTACATTTTGTAAGTCGTGTCTTGACCAATAACCTATCTAAAAATGTTATCACTGAGATTAAGATCTAAAGTTCCAAGGCAATAAGTTCCATATCTTTCCTTTCTTGAGCTGTTAACGTAGGTGGCAGAGTCGATGGATCTAAAAGGGCTCTATGGGCTTTCTACTATCAAAGAATAGCCTTGATTTTGGCCTTCCACAGACCAAAATCCCCCTTTCCATCAAATTTTTCTATCTCAAATCTAGCAACAACCATTACTGACTTGGAAAGAATGCCGAGAATGGATTTTTTTATCTTGATGCTTCAAGAATGCTGATCTTGATGATCTTCAAACGCTCTGATATCAATTAATCAAGATCCTGAGTTGATGAAGAAATGATTGAGGAAAGCTCTGTTTCTTCGGGTAAAGCTATCTCTATTTTTCTCTCTTATTCGATAAGAGCACTATTAAATCCTCGATGTGTTAATACTCGTTACTCGATGGATTTTTCTTCTTTCCTCAATGAGTTTCTGTACTTTCCTCAATGGAACTCGACGAGTATTAATCTTTACTCGATCCTACTCGATGTGTATTAATCTTTACTCAAAGAAACTCGATGAGAGAAATTCTTGACTCGATGCTACTCAATGAGAGAAATTTGTGACTCGATGCAACTTGATACTTTGAAAACGTTGTGATTTGATTACAAGATTGTATTTTCGTTGATTTACTGAGAAACAGATGAAGATTGAAAAAGACGATAAAGAGAAAAAGAAGAAACATGCAGAGTTATGTCAATAAAAGAATTTTTACCTATTCCGATATTTTTTTTTACCGACGCATTCATTTTCATTGGCATAAGCATATTTATCTCGACGAAAATTTAATGCGTCGTCCAAAATAGAGTAACTGCACATTTTTTGAAAAAAATTTATGTTGACGAACATTAAAACTTTTTCCGACAAAAATATATGTGGGAAAAAGTCTTTAAAAACCCCATATTCTCTTTTCCTTCCACTTTTCTTCCCCCCCAAATTTTTTCCTTTCTTCCCCCTTCTTCTTTCTCTTCTCTTTTCCAGCCAACCCCACTCCACCCTTTTTTTTTTCCCCGTTTTTCTTCTCTTTTCCGGCGAGCCGAACAAACCCAGTGCGCACCCTCAGCTCCTCCGGCCAACATTTTTTCTCTTTTCCGGCTAGCCGATCAAAACCCCCTGTTCCCCCTGTCTCTTATACACATCTAGATGTGTATAAGAGACAGCCCCCCAGCCCCCCTCCGACGACCCATCCATTTATTTTTTTCTTTTTTTCTTCGATTTTTAGTCACTAACCCTCTCCACCCATTTCATTTCCCTTCCTTTAAGTCCCCCACTGATTAAAATCTCCCCTCATTTCTCTATTATTTTCCTTTTCTCCCTCCATTTTTTACACAAATGATCACTGCTCCAATACCGAACGCCAATGCACGCCATTGGGATTGCGGCCTGAGACACAATTTCATTGCGTTGTTCTAAGTGGAAGGATATACCTAGTGATGTCATTGCCACTATAAAGGCTCGTTTACAAGTAAGTTTTATGTTTTTATTGTATCGATCTCATATGTGTACTTACCATAACTTTTATTGAAAATGTAGACACATTTTATTGTGGATCTATCCTCGAATGTCGTCAATAAGTACATAAATCGGAAAATACAGAACTCATTTAGAGAATATAGATTAGAACTGCATAAGCACTATTGTAGCTTTGAGAATCCTGTAATTGCTCATGAAAGTCCACCAGACAGGATAACAAATAAAAAAGATTGGAAGATTCTTTGAGATCGATGGGAGACTCCTGAATGGCAGGTAAATTTTATATGTTTGTTGTACTTATTGTTTACATAAATTACTTGTACTAATAAATTATAATTTGTGTAGGAAAAAAGGGAGAAGAACAAGAAGAGCAGAGAATGTCTCAGTTTCAACCATTATTATGGATCGAAATCCTTTCTTCAATTGCAAAATGAATTGACATGGTATGATGTAAATTCATTATTGTTTTATTCATTTCCCATTGAATGTAAAGAATAAATTTGTTTATTCAATTACAGACGATCGAAAAGGGTGAAAAAGTAGGCCAAGTAGAATTGGTTTACAAAAGTCACTTCTCGGAGAAGGATGAATGGATAAGTGAAGTCGCAAAAGAAGCATATATAAGTTATATTGTATCATATATGCATAATTTTATATTAATCCTTATATATATAACCTAAAAAACTATTATAAATATAGTTGGAAATGTAAGAAGAGATTAGAAAGTCATCACAAGATGGGATTGAACCAACAATAGACGAAATTATTTATGAACGGGTTTTGGGAAAACGATCAAGCCACACTAAAGGTCTTAGATAGAACCCAAAACCCAATTTAGCTACATCTTCCTCACAAATTGAGAAAGATATTGGGAATAAGTATGGAAAGCTTGAGGCGAAGGTGGCTTAAAGGAGGAAAATGCCATGTTGAAGTCAATAGTTTTGGGTTTCCAAGATCAATTGATTGAAATCACAAGATAGTTAGGTGTGCAACAAAAGCAAGGAGATGGACCTTCGAACAACTAGGTACGTTATGACAACTTTCAGTTCTTAGTTAGTAGATTTAGAAACTTAATTTGGTTGTTGTGTGGCTATCCTACAGTTATGGTAGCCACTTCGAATACGAGTGTTGTAGTGGATTTAGGAACTTCATTTGTTTGTTTTATGGCTATCCTACAGTTATGGTAGCCACTTTAAATATATGTGTTTTAATGTACTTGTTGCCACTTTGTGGTTTAAATGACGTTTAGGTGGAACTAGAACGCCTTTGTAGCTTGGGGGGGAGGGAAGATGTATATGTTGTAATTGTTTTTTAGATTATCTAGAAGCCTAATTGTGCACTTTAAATGAACTTTATTCTTGGATTTATTTGTAGGGATTCGAGAGTTGAGTTATATGCTTTTAGGACTATCGAATGACGGGTTGTCACACCCCCTCCCAGATGACTCTCTTAGCCTAGGAAAGGACATGACTGCAGCAGTTATTAACCCTTTTGTTGACACTTACAGCCTATTAACTCTAGCAGAAATAATCTGATACCAACATACAATCTCATACCCAATGGCTGCCTCTATGGCTAAACAACATTAAGTATTACACAAAACATTTACAGAGATTACATTACAAGTTTCATAAGACCCGATACCCAATACTTTAGTCCCTATATGGACAATTATACCATATGTACAATATTTACAGTAACCACATAGCAGATGGGTTACAATAACTTTTGTCCTTGAGTGGCAGAGTAGATGCAGAACTGCCTCCTGAGGATTTGACCGCTACCTGGGGGAAAGAAAACATTTGAAAACAGGGTGAGCTTACTAGCCCAGTGAGTGACTTAAGAAAGAAAACTGATTCTCATGCATAAGTCTCAATAAAGAGATCATACTAAAATTATAAATCTCTACAGTAACCTTGTACTGAGATATAAACATTTTCCAAGCATAAAACATGTAAAGTTGTTTTCATCATAAACCATTAAACTTTTACTTAGTTGAGAATAACCCTGCTGTGGTTAAATCCCAACATCAACTGCTTAGTCAAGAGAAAACCCTTTTGCTCAATCTCTAACTTTATCTACCTATGTGCACGTGATTATAACTAAGTACCGTCATACGTTAGGTACTCCTACTCAGATACCTTTTCAAATGTCCCTCGGTATTGAGCTGCTCGGATAGCTTCTCAAAAGTCCCTAAGTATCAAGCTTCAAGTAAAACTAGTCATACTATGACTTTCTCTTTAAAGCATATAAAGCAATACGCATAGAAAACATGTTTTTAAAGGTATTAATGCATGCTTTGTGTATTTAAACACATATAAATAGTTTTTCAATAAACTTTCATACACGACATGCATTTAAAACATAACTCATGGTTTGCTTGAAAATTACTTTGTACAACTAACTAGCATGAGAATTATCTTTCTTAAAACATGGTTTCTTTAAAACATTGTAAATATTTAGTCACTCACAACTTTTAGAACTACTCCTCAAGGGGCGATATGCTTCTAACACTGGTGTCAATCCTGTGGACACAAAAGCATATATTAGCTACTAGCATTGGTCTCCCTATTGAGACTAACCCTTAAATAAGCTTTGCGTTTAGCCTTCCTCTAGAAGACTTCCACTCAAACGCATACCTTGCTATAGGCTTAGCACTTAAGAATTTCTTTGAGACTTTGGCTCTTGCAAGGCTTCCAACCGCTCCTCACAAACGCATCACCACTTATGCAACCAACACTTGTCTCTAAGTGTTCCTTCAGCTGCACATGGTCATCCCCAAGGCTGCTTATGCATCCAAGACTTCAGTGCAAGTTCTCCTCAGCCCACACAGCAGGTCCAACGCATAGAAAAACTCAGCCCTTGGTCTGTCCGAGCGTTTTACTTTGAGCTATCAGCTTACTCAACCCAAGCAGCTGCCTGCTTATTCATGAAATTCCAAATTCAACTTATGAAATTAATAACTCGAATTCTAGAGCTCATCTCAAGAAATTTTTATAATTTTATTAGGAAGCTTGCCTTAAAATTTCAGCTTCAAATTCTTCGTTGTTCGTCCTAGAGACTCAATTCTTTATCGATGGCCCAGACTCACCCGAGAACAGAACCTCTGGTCACTTTTTCCCTTCTCTAACCTAATTCTGGTGAAAAATTCTTCCGACAATGTCATATCTAAAAGTAGACTCTCAGGGCTTTCCAACGACACCAAGATCTCTTAATTTTCATGGAGGAAATGATCAAACTGATCGTTTGAAATTCAACCTCTCCTTTTTATACTGCTTTCCATCCCTTCCCATTAAAGCTTAGTATGACACCTTCAGCTTTCATGGAGTTAAATCCAGTGCTTAGGACAGTTGGTGCCCTTAATCGATGGTTAAGATTGATCCATGCATGTTACAATCGTTTAGCTTACCACCCAATCGTTCAGCTCTTTGTTTAGTGATCTCTCGCTGATGCTTGTCATGTAGCACACTGCCTATCGCATAGCTCTCGCTGTCGCTCATCGTGTAGCACATTGCCTGTTGCCCAACTCTCGCTGTCGTTCATCGTGTAGCTCTTGCTGACACTCATCGTGTAGCGTTGACGCCTATCATCTAGCGCATCACGCCTATCGTGTAGCGCCATTGTCTAGCGGTGATGCTGATCATGTAGCGCCATCACCTCATCGTTTAATGCTATCATCCATCGTTTAGCACTATCGTCTAGCTCATCAGTTCCATCGTCTACTGCATCGCTTAGCACCACTCATAGCTACATGATCGTCTAGTGCATCGCTTACCACCACCCATAGCTACACGATCGTCCAGCACGCACAACTCCAATGCCCAGCGCCCACGCTCGCGCACACTTGAGACTGCCGCATGCATGCTAACCTTTGAAGACTTAGTTGTCACATGCTTTGTCCATGCATAGCTTTTCTCTCGGCCACAATTTGGCTTTCAATGCATGGGTTGCACTTAGCCAATTTTTCAAGCTTCACCCAAGAGTCAAGCTTTCAAACTCAAACTTTTGTTCTAACATCTTACCCTTTTCTCTACAATCTAACATTAATTCTCGCATCAATCTACTCATCATGTTGATCTCAGTAGGGAACATACTCAAGTAGAGAAATTAGGGCTCAGGGTTTACACGGGTTTAGCCTTGAAATAAATTTAGGTGGATTTAGAGGGGAATGATTCACTTCGACGCTTTCTATATATTTGTTGCTACTTTGTGGTTTAAATGGCGTTTAGGTGGAACTAGTACACGTTCGTAGCTTAGGAGGGGAGGGGGAATGTATATGTTGTAATTGTTTTTTAGTTTATCTAGAAGCCTAATTGTGCACTTTAAATGAACTTTATTCTTGGATTTATTTGTAGGGATCCGAGAGTTGAGTTATATGCTTTTAAGACTATCGAATGACGGGTTTAGCCTTGAAAGAAATTTAGGTGGATTTAGAGGGGAAGGATTTACTTCGATGCTTTCTATGCATTTGTTGCTACTTTGTGGTTTAAATGCCATTTAGGTGGAACTAGGACACGTTCGTAGCTTGGGAGGGGAAGGTGAAGTATATGTTGTAATTGTATTTTAGATTATCTTGAAGCCTAGTTGTGGACTTTAAAAGAACAAGTTCTTGTCTTATTTATAGGGATCCGATAGTTGTGGAGGTATAAAGGGTGTTTATCTATTTGTTTAAGTGGATTTACGATATGCTCGTAATGTGGGGAGGGGTTCATGTCTTAATTTTAACAATTTTAATCACTTTTTAGATAGTAAAATCATTGTTTGTGGTATTCATATTTTAATTATGAACATTGGCAACTTGTTTGTAGCTTGAGAGAGGGATCATTCCTCATAACCATTTTAAACATTTTGTTTTTCCTATTTCAGATTGTTTGTGTAAATTCTTAAAGATTTTTTTTTTTTTTTTTTGAGATTGCAAGAAGATTTTGTGAGATGATTACTTAATTGGTTTAGTATCTCACTTATTTTGGCTTATGGTATTTTGACTTAGGGAAGATTAAACTTTTTTTGTATAGGGAATTTGTAAGCAATTAGAAAAGCTCAAATATAATTGTATATACAGCTTTTGTTCGTAAAGTTTTATAGCTTGTGTATTGAATATTAGTTTTATTTTTAAATATATAAGCTTACTTTTGTTATATTTATTCTCAATTGACTTTTTTTAAGATTAATTTTTGTTTGTGCATAATTAGGTGTTAAGAAAATAAAAAGGAAAATTATTTCAAATGGTAAAACTGTTGAAAATATTTACAAGATGCAGCAAAATTTTAGAGCTATCAATAATAGATATTGATTATTACTGACAGGCTTCTAACAGTGTCTATCAATGTCACCGATAGACATTGATAGAAGTCTATCAGTGACTATCAACATCTTTCATTGATAGTTCTAAAATTTTGCTATATTTTGTAAATATTTTGATTCATTTTTCTATATTTAAAAAAAAATTCAAACAAAAAAATTGGTTATTTAATTGTTACAAAAAATATATAAAATTATAAACAACTTATGCCGATGCGAATAAACATGGGCAGAAATCTACATATTGAATTGAAATTTTGTTGTTTAGGACTATGCTTTTCCCTACGCAAATTGTATTTTGTTGGGAAAAAACATATGCTGACACAAGCAATTGTGTTGCCAAAAAATGGTATTTATGCCAACAAAAATTGTTTTCGTCGGGAGGAACTTCTCCCGACATGGATATGATGACGATTCTACCGACGCAAAAATATGTGTCGGCATAACCTATCCCGACGTTTTTAATATTTTTTCCGACATTTTTTTGCATGGGAAAATGTGAAAATCCTTGTAGTATGTGGCTCGGCTAATAAGCCTACGCCCACAGGAAGATTCTCTTTCTTTCCCACTTGAAGATTGCTTACAGTAGTGGTTGCTTACAACAATTTTTAGTGGTAAGATAGAATTTTCTATGTAAACTAAACTAGCTAAAATAGTATTTGAGTCACTATTTTTATACAATGAATATAATCTACACAATTAAATACATTTTTATGTTTCAAATATTCACCAAACTTTCACTTTCTTCCACTATATATCCAATAAAAATTGCCCTAATATATGAAGAGAGATTGTATATTTAAGTTGCAATATTGTATTTTAACCTTAGACGAAAATTGTATTTTAATATTTAACCAATATTTAAAGAGGTTAGGAATCATTTTTTCAAAAACTAGTTTAAAGGTGATTGAAAAACAAAAATACTGAAGTGATTCCCATCAATGACTTTAGAATCACTTATTAAAATTAAAAAAAAAAAAAAAAAAACCCATAAATTACAAAATTCAAAAAGCTCACATGATGTTACGAAGAACACGGAAAGTACAGAATTGTCCTAAATGTATGTATATGTGAAGATACTGGATTATGTATTTAAGTTTCAAGATTAGACTTTGTGTTTTGAAAATTAAAATGTACAAAAGTTAGAATCTCATAATACGCATTCTAATTTATAATATCTATTCAATATATAGTAAATAATAATTGGTTTGTACTCTTCATCGTGTTTGGTTATAAATTTTAGGTATAGTTACAGATATAACATTTAAACGTAAAATATTTATTGATATAATATAATGTAAAAGAAGTTGTAAATATAGTAAAATTTAGATTTTGTTTTCGAAGTCTATCAATGATAGACAATATTACTATTAGGGATCTATTAGTGGTAAACTATATCACTAGTAAGAGTTTATCGGTGATAGAGTCTATTACGGATAGATTTTCTTATATTTGCAATTCTTTTAAAATGTTACTTACAGTTAATTAACCCTGATCAAACTGTAGAGAATTCCTTTATGATTGTTCAACATTTAAAAATAACTTCTCTTGCAATGAAACAACGTGTGATTAACATGACATTTAGAACGATATAACTAAACACACATTTTAAATAAATCACTTTCATAATGAAATGGATTTTAAGGGAAAGAAACATTTGTCATCTCGTTATTTGCATCAACTCTCTCGATTACTCTCCTTCTCTTATAATGAACAACTCAACTCAATTCAATTCTGCACGCCAAAAACGTCCACCTTCATTTTAGAAAGACGTCAACCTCCTTTACCTTTGTCCTTCAGTACTTAAAATTGATATAAAAGTAGTCGTTATCAAATATGAAGATAGAGAAGCTGTTGCTTAGAGCGAGGAATTTTAGAGGCAAAAACATCCATTTGGAGGGGGAGACTAGAGAGAAATTGTCTACCAAAATGCTAAAAATTATTGGTGGATGTTATCCTAATGTGCAGCATCCCCATTTCTATAATCTCCACGAACACACAAATCAACACTATCTTTGGTTTGCATTATCACGTGGCCAACTGCAATTGGCTTATATTAACCTTTGATGTTGTTCTATTCAATTATATGTCCAAAGATCCTAAAATGAGGTGTACACAATCTTCAAATTGCCCAGTTTCTTGAATGCAAAAGCAGAAGCAATGTCTAGAAATGGTCCACTTTTGCTTCAACCTTGGCCAATTGGTAGAAAGAAATCTATAATTGCACTACTTTTTTTTTCTTTTTCTTTCCTTTTCTTTGATCGTTTTATTATCTTTTAAGTTGAAATACCGTTTTAGTCTATATACTTTCAAATATCCAATTTTAGTTCTTGTATTTTTAGTAGATCTTAAAGTTAGTTAATTTTTATCGAAATTGATTAAATAATCATAATAATTTTAATGAAAAAATACACGAAGTAGTAATAGAGACTAAATTTAAAATTTATTGAAAATACATGAACTAAAATTAGACATTGAAAGTATACCAATAAAATTGAATAAACTCCAAAATAAAGGGAACAAAATGATATTTTAAGGTATTTTTTGTAGTACAACAAATGGATGTTTAGAAATTTGAACTTTCGACTTCAAAGAAAAGAGTATATGTTAATTACCATTTAGTTGTATTCATGTTTGTTTGTTTTTTTTTTTTCCTTAAAAAAAAAACTTTATTCATCATCATAGTTATAAAACCCTTCAAGTTATATATGCAATTATTTTCTTTGGATGTATGAATGACGAGGGACATTCAATGTACTGTATTTGAGAACTTGATTTTGGTTGGCAATAATGTTAGGCTATATGCATTAGAGTTTATTAGTACACCTTTTGATGCTAGATAACTTTGAATTTAGAACATGATCTATTATTAGTTATTGTACGAAGACAGTGATGTGAAATAAGGGACACCCATTATTATGCTTTAAGGTCCAATCATAAGATAATAGGATAGGAAGCTTCAACAATTGTATAATGTGTGGTGGCGATAATGGAGCTGGATGGAGGTGGTCCAAGGCAGAGGTTTAACGCATTGGAGAAAGAGGAGGATGAGTGTACAGAGCGGCTGGGGCTTGAGGAGAGAGAATAGTGAAGAACAAAAGAAACGAGGAAAACTTGCGAAATAAGACAAAAGGATGTTTGAGTTTTTCTTTTTATTAAAAAAATTAACTAATTTCAGTTTAATGACAGTTAATAACAGTCTTAGGCCCCAGATTAACTATAGTTCTCTTGTTTACATGCCCAAACTACTCAGTGTAAATGGTCTTATTCACTTCAAGACTCAGGGAAAATGATATCCTTTAGACTTCAAAGTTTCAATCGTTTACCTGTATGCGAGCTCAATTGTGTAGACGAAGCTCTGAGGAACTACACGATAGTTCAATAGTGTAGACTATACTAAGAAGCACTTGACGATTGTTGATTGGGACTAGACGATCGTGTAGACGATAGTTGAGAAATTAGACAATCGTGTAGACGATGCAAAGTAGAAGTAGACGATCGTATTGATGATGCAAGAGGAACTAAATGATCGTGTAGACGATACTTAGGAAAAAGCTAGACGATCGTTGAGAAATGAAGAACACAAGAACTTAAGTGATTCGGCCAAAGGCCTACGTCCACTGTGCGAAAAGGGAGTGTATCTTTATTGCTTCTTCTTCTAAACTTCTTTACAGAATGAATGCTCTCGCTCTCTCCTTTTACTCTTTCATTCTTTCACCTTTTATACAGGCTCTCATTTTCAACGGAAGAAGTTCTGGTGGTTACAACAAACAAAACAGAAAGAAGACGACAACGATAAACTGCTTTCTACTTCTTTTGTCTTCGGTTCTTTCTGTTACAATCTCCACTTTTGTAAACTTCCAGAGAACCTTTCCTTTTTTGCTTATAGAGTTGATCTTGAGCTAACCTTTTTCAAGTAACTCGAACACAAAGAGGTCCAAGTAACGACCAAGCTTGTTTTGAGGAACTGACTTGGTCAACATATCAGCCGCATTATCTGAGGTATGTATTTTTACTACCTCAACTTCTCCTTTCTCAATCTCTTGTCTGATAAAGTGGTACTTGATGTCAATATGTTTCGTTCTGCTATGAAACTATTGATTTTTGGACAAGTAGATTGTGCTCTAATTGTCACAATATATTCTCACTTTAGTTTGTGTAATGCCGAAATCGTTTAATAATCCCTTAAGCCACAAACCTTCTTTGACAGCCTCGGACAGAGCTATAAACTCAGCTTTTGTTGTGTACTCTTGGACTATTAGCAGTTGAGAGTTTAAAATGAGGTGTCAGGGGAGTGCCAACAGGCTTAGCACCATCCATTTTGAACCTCTGAAGTATATTTTTACAAATTTGCAAGTGGGAGATGATACTAGGGTATAGAGTATGTCCTAGTTTATTATATATTGTACTTGTTTTTCATGTATTGTACATTAGTCTCCCGAGGCATTAGGACAAGTGGGAGATTGTTGCGATTGGTGTTCTAATTCTCCCGAAATCTCGTAGTTGTTAAACTTTGTACACATTGTTATTAATAAAATAAATGTTATTTTATTTTCATTTACTCATATCCAATAAACTAAGATCCGTGGTTATTGTATGTAAACTTAAGCATGTATATGAGATATACAAGTGGATCATGCCTTAAGTAATAACCTAAATGGTCTATAGTATAAGAATAAAGGAAGGATACCTTATCCTAGTGACACTACAGATACAACCCGTTTTGTTGATGTTTACAAGTATTGTAAACTATTATAGATGATCTAATCCTGACCATTCATGTGGAAACATGCGAGTGGGGGTGCCCTATACAAAGATTTTGTATAAAACCATACTATGAGATGATTCGTCTCTTTATATAATACCGTTGATAATTGAGACTTACATCTCACTAAAACAACCATAGGTGACATGACCTTAATCTTTGGTGTTTTAAGAACTCTTGCCTATGAGGGCAGTCCTTTTTTTAGTATGGGTGAGAGTGGCCAAATTGCCAACTCAACAGCCTACCCTTTTGAGGATTTGTCTGATTGGGGAGCTGGGAACTCAGTTACACAAGATGGTATTCACTCTTTCTCCGAAGCAAGGGTAAGTAGATAGATTGCTTCCTTAAGGGCTGATTTTGGGTCTTGAACATAGTGGCTACATCCTCTCTTTGGAAGAGAGGAGACTCAGTCATAGTAGGACTATGACTTATTGTTCATTAGAGGAATCAATGGTACTTAAAGAGTTAGATGTAACTACAGAGGAAAATGGTAAATTGGCCCAGTTGTACTTATGAACGATCTATGAAGGGCTATCGCACTGTTGATTGATTGATATGGACACAGAAATATATATGTAGTAAGAAGAATGTAGCTATCAATCTTTAGTGGAGTGCCCGACAGTTAATGGATGGTGGATTCCGTGACTAAAGAGTTTAGTCAATTATTCACGTACCGTTGGAGCTTCAAGCTACAGGTCCATAAGGTCCCCTTGGTAGCTCAATGGATTCAAGTTGAGAATCAGATTTTGGTATTGATTTGAATTGTTCAAATTAACAAGAGGAAATTCAATTATATATGATATAATTGGTGTGGTGTATGAGATACATCAAGTGGAGGAATTAATGTAAATATGATTTACATTAAATACCATAAAATAGAAAAAGAACTATGGTTTGTATGTTTCATAAAATGAAATATTAAAACTATAGGTTATAAATATAATATGATAAGTGGATTATCATATTTATGTATAATATATTAATTATATGACAATTAATTTCTTTTTCTCTAATAACCGATTGAGTGGGAGGTCATTGGTGGTTTTATATTAACCATAAGATAAAAGGAAAATGTTTTTCCTAAATTTAGAAGTTCCTTCATCCAGAAGAATACACGGATAAGTTATCAAGTGAAAGAGTTTCACTAAACGATAGCTGAACAGAGACTAAACAATTGCTTACCTTTAATTATACGATAGTTCATCAGTTGATCGTAGCTACACGATCGAGTGGCTTAGTCTATACGATAGGCTGTCGTTTACTAAACGATTGAGCAGATCATCTATATGATAGACAGTGTATTATCTCCCACTTGCTCGATCGTCTACTCGATTGTAGTCCCCCAGTCTCTTCCTCAAGCCAAGATCATACAGAGCTCACAACCCCTGGATTCTCACATTGAGAATACCAAGTAACCATTGTGGTGGTGTCCTCACTCGGTTCGTGGATCAAGTTGGACTCGATTGGTTTCAAGGAGCTATTGGTCGATCATTGTGTTTGTCTTATGTTCTAGTCATTGCCTTCGAGTGTTGCTATTCTTGGATGCATTGGAGATTGATCGAGGGAATCTTGAAGAATGGTTCTTCAAAGGTATGCATCCTCTATCCCTTGTATCATCGTTTAGCATGCTGTAATTTCTATTGTTGCATGACCTGTTAGTTTCCGTTTTAGACTGTATTTGTTTGTTTTTAATTCGAATGGAATTTGGAACGATTCCTTCCGCTGCTCATGAAAATCTGCGTGTTTGATTTCCTTCACCCACTTTTTGTAGGTACAAAACTACCCTTTAGATGGTGTCATATGGATTGAACAAGAATCTATAACCCAATCTTGAGTCTCCATAGGATTCTGCTCACCACACTCTTCAATTGCTACCAAGGCATCTGAATACATAAGGAAATTTTCCCCTACAGTTGCCTCTATCTATTTTCCTCCTTTACTCTGTTGGTTCAGTTTCTTCTTCAAGGCATAGCATTCTTTCTTCATGTGTCTAAGTTTGTGGCAAAAATGACACTTGATTTTAGACTTGTCACCTCCATTCTGTTTGCCCTTCCCGTTGTTCTTTGTTTTCCCTTTTGAAAACAAACCTTCTCCTCCTTGCTGATCTTTCTTGCTCATCTGTAATTCTAGTTCACTAACTCTGATTGCTGAAATAATTGCTTCTATAGTGATCCTTTCTCTACCATACTTCATTGTTGTTTTAACATGAGTCTGGTAGGGAGTTTAGTAGGATAAATGCCACATTTTCTTCTCCAATGTTGTCTCCTATTGATCTGAATTCTGATGTCAGTCTCTTGAATTCGTTCAAATTATTAGTGAGGGATTTTGCAGCATCCATCTTATATGTTGAAAACCTTTCCCTCAAGAAAGTTTATTAGGCAAATCTTTGTTGAGATAAATATTGTTTAATTTGTTCCAGAGATTGTAAGTAGTTTGCTAGTCAACTATTTGCCTTAAAGCACTATCTGTAACATTCAAAACAATAGTTCCATAGGCATTTACCTCTATTGTCTCTTTTCCTATATTTGTGAGTGTTTTAGGATACTTTGTTGGGTCTGTGATGGCCAGAAGTGTCTTTCGTTGTCCCAATACTGCCTTGATCTTAGCTTTCCACAATTCAAAGTCTGTCTTTCCATCAAACTTTTCATTTTCAAACCTGGTAGTAGCCATTATTGAACTTCAAGATTGACTTGTCTAAATCTTTGTATGCAAGAATTCAAATTTTGGATCTGTTTTGAGTTTTTCTCTGAGCTCTGATACCACTTGTGGCCCCAGATTAACTATAATTCTCTTGTTTGCATGCCCAAACTACTCAATGTATACGGTCTTATTCACTTCAAGACTCAGGGAAGATGATATCCTTTAAATTTCAAAATTTCAATCGTTTACCTGTATACGAGCTCAATTGTGTAGACGAAGCTATAAGGAACTAGACGATAGTTCAATAGTATAGACGATACTAAGAAGCACTTGATGATCGTTGAGACGATAGTTGATTGGGACTAGACGATCGTGTAGACAATAGTTGAGAAACTAGACGATCGTGTAGATGATAGTTGAGAAACTAGACAATCGTGTAGAGAATACAAAGTGGAATTAGACGATCGTGTTGACATTGTAAGAGGAACTAAACGATCGTATAGACGATACTTAGAAAAAATCTAGATGATCATTGGGAAAGGAAGAACACAAGAATTTAAGTGGTTCGGCCAAAGGCCTACGTCTACAAGGGAGAGTATCTTTATTGCTTCTTCTTTTAAACTTATTTACAGAATGAATGCTCTCGCTCTCTTCTCTTAGTCTCTCATTCTTTCAGCTTTTATACAAACTCATTTTCAACAGAAGAAGTTTTGGTAGTTACAACAAACAAAATATAAAGATAAACTGCCTTCTACTTCTTTTATCTTTGGTTCTTTCTATTACACAGTCATACATTAATGATGCTTAAAATCTGTCCCAAATTTTCAAAAATACAAAAATCAATGCTTTTTCTCACAAAAAAACGTACTTTTTTTTTTGCATTTATGATTGATTTTATTTTATTATAAATAAAAAGAGACAAAAAAAAAGTTTATTTAATGGAAGTTAATAAAAGATCGGTGGGGTTTAAAAACTCATAATTTTTTGAAATGTAGATATCTTTGTCTTTTCCCACAAAAATGCAATTTTTGGTATTTATGACATTTTTTCTCTCTCCACCTTTAATTTGATTACATCCTTGTGTCATAGAAACCCATTTTTGTTGTAGTTGAGCTTAATTTTTCATGTTCAATCCTGGGTGTTTTTGCAAATATATTGGTATTTGTCACACCCCTGTTAGATTTACCTCTTTCACATAGAAGAAAACATGAGGATAGCAAATACTACTCTTTTGTGATACTTACTATCCGTCTTGACCTGTTTTACCCAATAAATTTCATAATTGAGTAACAACTTAACTCAACTCTAATTTTATTACAACCAAATTTAATGTTTATACAATTTATTTTACAAAACCCTGATCTAGTTCAACATTCAGAATTTGACTGACTTGGTATTCCCTGACTAGTCCCAAACTTTTCTATAGACAAACTAGAACCTAAAATACTAAAATCATGTAAAAAAATTCAATCCTGTGGCAGCGGGAGACCTTGACCTCTAGCTACAATCGAAACTCCTTCGCTACTTGGCAGACAGGGGGAAACAAAACGTTTGAAGAACATGATTGGGGAGCCCAGTGAATGGCATGTTTTATATATAACATAGGGTTTGCCTTTTGTAGAACATTTAAAACTTAGCAAAACATTCTTTAAACATGTAAATTACATTGAAGCTCAACATAGTTACAACCATGGAAAACTTTACATAGTAACCCTTAATAATATTTATAAATCACAAAAATGTGGCATGATCACAACTGTTCAACATTTCTGTTATGAAATATCTATAACTGATGAATTAAAAATTAGTAGTATCCAAACCTTAGCTGGTGTAAGGAACATTCAGCGTCGAAATAACTTTAGCTAAAATTTAGATACTGTCAATCATCAGCGTCAATACCTTAATTGATGAAGAGTAATCTTTAACATTCGACATTGATAACTCTCATACGTTCATGCAAACAGCCTCCAAAAGGCTAAGCACTCTAACACTAGGCCCAAAGCTTATTGTGTACTACAGAGAGTCCCAAAGATCTATATTTATATTGGATTTTTTGGATGCTTTCATCTTCTTGAATATCGAGATCCATTTTTAAAGTACAAAGTATAACCATTGAAAACCATAAATATTGAAATCATACACATTCCAGTGTTTTGAAATTTATTTTCCACAAACTACAATATTTAGGGAAACATACTTTTTCAAACCTTAGCCCTTAGTAAAGCATGCTAACTTATAAATCTTGCTAAAACGTAGTATAATTTTAATAAATAAACTCATTGTACTCATACTTAAAATCATTAAGAGAATTCTGATAGAAAACCATAAAATAGATCCATTCACACCATACATAACATACTATAGCTCCTTATATACTTGTATATATCCAAACATTTGAAAGTAAGCCACTCACAGTCTAGATTAGCTCTCTCTTTAATTATATTCTACTCCAATCTTAGTTCAACCCGAAATTAGGTCATACTTCCTTGGTTACTTCCTTGTATAATTCCAACACCTTAACTCCATTGATCCTTCATAATATTTAGCTAAACTTAATTTAAATTTCCTTTGGCCCTTAGTCAAACAATAATAACATCCATATTTCTTAATAACACCCACATTCTTCTGAGTTCCCTAATTTCCATAACCACATCCAAATGCATCTCAATTTCCATTTAATCCTTATTTTTCAAAATTCAGGATTTTTGCCAAATAATCCTTAATTTTTTTCCAAAATTACTTAAAAATACCTTTAAATCCAAAATTATTATTTTAGGTTAAAATATCAAGAATCCTTAATTGGGTCCAAAATAACTCATCATCAAACTCCAAAATAGAAAAAAAAAAAAAAACATGCCAATGGGCACCAAAATGGCTATGGGCACTAGGCTCGGCGTGAGGGCATGTTGGGCTGGGTGTAGGCGTGCAGCTAGGCAATAGGTGGGCGGTGATGCATGCACATGGGTAAGGCAGATGGTGTTGGGTGTTGGGTGTCACAATCGCTCTTTTGGAAGCTTCTCTTAGCGATTGTGCGGCACTTGTTCCCGCTCACGAACAAGTCAGCCAACTCGAATACGGACTGCCGATGGCACACCGAGTGCCTTTCGCAACCTCCACCCCTGTTTTAGGGAAAACGGTTTTAGAAAACGGGTTTGGAGAAAAGGTTTTCGTAAGAAGTTTTTGTGAGTGTGAATAAAGAAAGAAAGATTGTAGTAGATTAGAAAGCAATAAGCAACAACAGCAGCTTTATAGAGTACTACTCCGGGTATGAGGAAATGATGGTTAGTCTTATCCCCATATAGTGCATTTTGAACAAAAAGCCAACTGGCGCTCTTGCATATGCAAAAGGGCGAGTGGTCACTTAGTCTAACTGTTTTCGGAGTTCGGCCAATTCTGGCCGGGCCATCCGATATGCATTCTTGGCAGGCGGCTTTGCCCCTAGTAACAACTCAATCTCATGATCAATTCCCCTTCGTGGGGGTAAGGACTTGGGCAAGCTTTTCGGCATGACATCCCGATACTCTTCCAAGATAAATAGAACGTCTTGGGGGATCTCTCTTCAGTGGACTCAACTGATTCTATCGGGATGGCCATGAACGTGGGTTCGTCGTGGGCCAGGCCTCTCTTCAATTGGAGGGCTGAGATCATTCTTACCCTATTTGGCTGCTTGATACTGGCTTGGACTACGGTGGGTGTAGATCCGGTAATGACTAAACATTTGGCGAGGGGCATTGGTATGACTTTATGTTCAAGTAGGAATTCCATCCCTAATACCACGTCGAAATCATCCATCTTGACAATCACGAAGTCAACGAAGCCCTTCCAGTCTCCTAACTTCACCAGAGTTCTCTTCGCTATCCTCGTAATCGGTAGGGCTGCGGAATTCACAGCTTTCATCTTCCCTGCATCTCTTTCCCAAGTCAAGTTCAGGCGACGAGCTTCCATTTCAGCCATGAAGTTATGGGTAGCCCCAGAGTCAACCATAGAGTTTTTGGCCGATCTTTGGTTGAACCAAGCGTCCACATTTTCTTCTGGAGCGCGGATAAGAATTTCAATGGCCCCATCCTAGGATTCTCAATTTCTGCAGCTGGCTCGGTTACCATTTCCTCCAGTTCAGCCTTGTCTTCGGAGGTAGAGGCTAACGTGGCCTGAAAAGCATTAAACGCGGTTCGATTTGGACATTCGCCCACCCTGTGTGACCCTCTACATATGAAATAAGATAGGGGGCGATTTTAATTGTTATGTTGTTGCGGCGGCCCTCGCCAGTTGTTTCCTGATCTCGGTTGGGATGATTTACGGTCCCCCCCTGTGTTCTTGTCTCCTTCCCCAAGTCTGGGAGGACTGGAACGGCTGTTTCTGTTTCCCCCATTTGAGGAAGTTGACTGCTTCCTCACATCTTGTGAGTCAGTGCTAAGGTCGTATAGCCATTCAGTTGCCGCATAGGTAGAGGGGAGATCCTGTATTCTCTGTTCATATAGTTTTGATTTCGCCCACGGTTTTAGCCCTTCAACAAAGCAAAAGACCTTGTCTTTTTCAGACATATCTCGTATGTCCAACATGAGTCCTGCAAACTGTTTTACGTAGTCCCTGATGTTACCTGTTTGGCCTTTCAGCTCTCGGAGTTTTCGTCGAGCCAAGATCTCGATATTTTCAGGGAAGAACCTGGAGCGAAGTTTCTTGTTTCAATCTATCCCAAGTATCAATAGTGCATCGTCCTTCCTGTATGTCTGTAAATCGTGATCTCCACCACAGTTTGCATCTTCAGCTAGATGCATCGTTGCTAGTGTGACTTTCGACTCTTTAGTCACTGTGTTCGTCGCCTTGAAGTATTGCTCAAAGTCGAAGATAAAATTTTCCATGCTTTCGCTTCTCGCACCCCACAGAAGGGTTTCGATTCTGGGATTTTTATTCTGCTTACTGCCATTGCTCCCCCCAGATGGGGCTAGTTCCCTACCGTCGGATGGTGAGATTCACCCTAGCACTCACATCCACTATCTCGGCTCTGACGACGTCAAGAGCGATCGAAATTCTTCAGATAAATCGGTTACCATCTGAAGTATTGCTTTTTGGGAGCTGTCCAGCTCTTCGACACGCTCCTCTATGGGCAACAGAGCCCGATGAGCTATCACCTCGTTTCAAGCTGTCGGACCATGCTGTTTGGTCTCGAGGGTCTCTAACCTCATCATCAATTCTCTGACGGGTAATCCTGTCTAGGCGGCCTACTACCGTATCAATTCCATCGGCTTTCTCAGCAACTTCTTGTAGCCGAGTCTTCTAGGAAATGGACATTATCTGGGACCTCTCTCAGGTAGAGCATTTGCTCTTCCATCTCTACCAATCTATCCACATGGAACTTGTTCAGGTTCTTCGTCGCCGACATGATCACTGATCTTCCCTCTGTAAGCCGACTTGGCTCTGATACCAACTGTACACAACCGCTCTTTCGGAAGCTTCTCTTAGCGATTGTGCGGCACTTGTTTCCCGCTCACGAACAAGTCAGCCAACTCGAATACGGACTGCCGATGCACACCGAGTGCCTCTCGCAACCTCCACCCCCGTTTTAGGGAAAACGTTTTAAAAAACGGGTTTGGAGAAAAGGTTTTCGTAAGAAGTTTTTGTGAGTTGTGAATAAAGAAAGAAAGATTTGTAGTAGACTAGAAAGCAATAAGCAACAACAACAGCTTTTATAGAGTACTACTCCGGGTATGAGGAAGTGATGGTTAGTCTTATCCCCATATAGTGCATTCTGAACAAAAGCCAATTGGTGCCCTTGCATATGCAAAAGGGCGAGTGATCACTTACAATGAAAATGTAAAGAAAGCAAGCAACTAAGCTAATACAATATATAAGATATGAAAGTATGCTAGAAGGGGGTTGGATCGGGCATACGGCCATGGGCAACAGGCCCTGGACAAGCATGACCGTGACATTGGGCGTGTGCAATAAGGGCAAGGCAGATGGGTGTTGGGCGCTAGTGGGGCTGGACGTTCGAGGCCCATGGCGCACAAGCATCGCACAACAAATGGACATGAGACGTGCACGCGAGGGCGGTCATATGTGTGCAAGGTGAACAATGTATGCATGAGGCTTGGTGGTTGGGCTGGGCACCCCTAGCTATCTTCCTTGACCCTGATTTTCAAGCAAACATTCATAATTTACTTTATCAATTCTGGTTATACCTACTTCAAATAATTTTTATAGAACTCAAGAGAAATCTTTTTTATAGAACTCAAGAGAAACCTTTTAACTTACTTACCAAAATTTTTTGGGATTTAGAACCCATCGAAAATGCCTCAAACAGCCCTACAAACCAACCCTGTCCGATTTTATCCTTTCCACCGATCACCTTCGGTTTCTTCAAGTATACCCATCTTACCAGCCTGCATCGTTCTTGACAACCCATGATGGTCATCCTTACTCATTATTTTTCAATTTAGCTCAATAAATTTTGAATTTTCACGTATAATTTGGGAGAATTAAATGCTTTTTTCTGCCTTATATACCAAGTCCAAGCCGCACTTCAGCTGCCAGCTCCTACTTCCCTTCTTTGGATGTGGCTGCACATGCATCACATTTTTTCAGCTCCTCCTTGAGGTATCTTCAACCCACAGATTAGCCTTCCATCTCCTACTTCTCATGAGTGAAGTGTCTTCAACCTAAAACAACTCTTCCACACATGCCCAAGCTTAGCCACCTCTTACTTCTTCAGGCAAGTGTTTAACCTCCTTTGGTGACCTCCTACTTCCTCATGCAAGTTTTCAACCTCCTTTGCCCACCTCCTACTTCCTCATGTAATTGTTCAACCTCTTTTGACAATCTTCTACTTCTCATGCATGTACTCAACCAAATGCTCTCCACTTCATGCTAGACCCTACAAATGTGGCCCTCCCTTTTTTTACACCAATATTCCTTGGAATTATTCTTCAACACATCCTTCATCCTCACACCTCATACTTCCTATGCATAATGAGGTATCCCTTGTTTGTCTAACTTCCCTTTATTTATGGAAAACGTGGGCAACTCCTTTTCCATTTTTATTTATTTTCCTCAAATTTTACTTAAATTTTATACCCAATGAATTTTCCCTTCTATTTAACTTGATAAATTTTCCTTTGTCCAAATAATCATACTTATTCCATTCCATTAAATAGTCTCATCCTTTTTATTTAATAACTTAGATATTCCACATAAAGAATTTCACCCATCCTTATCTTTATCTTGATATACAAATGAAGGATAACACTAAACCTTATCCGTTTTACTCAATTCCTACTAAATTTCCATTTTGATAAATTATCCAAAGCCTCTTCCTCTTCCTTCATAATAAGTCAAAATTTATTTTTCATATCCTTCTTTAGCAAGGTTAATCATATTTTTGTTTCAAGATGTTAATGAAAGTAGAGCTTCGAGATGAAGTTAAATTAAATGCACTTGAATATCATGATGTTCATAGCGATACACGATCAAAATACTATAACCTAGAGATCATGAACCTCAATATGTTGATAACAATGCCATTATGAATATTGCGATCGTAGTACACGTTGAGCAATACATGCAATGATTTTTTGATGATCAAGCCTAGCTCTTTCATTTCTATTCTCTTTTACAAAGAGTACATTCAATTGAAACCAATGTAAATTGAAAAAATTAAGCCCCTATGTTCGGTAACTATTTCATTTTTCATTTTTTATTTTTAAAAATTAACTATATTCTCTCATAATTTCTTATAATGATTTACATCTTTATTTAGTACAAGTGTTTAATTGTTAGTCAAGTCTCAAAACAAAAACAACTCCCATAAATGTGAAAAATAAATCTATTTTACTTAATATCTTGTTAGGATTGGTGTCCTAAATCTCTATTGTATTTTGGTAGTTTGTAAACATTGTATAAACAAATTCTTATTGATAAAATAATTGTTATTTTATGAGCATACACTCAATCTAATAAACTAAAATCCTAGGTTATTTTATGTAATTTAAACATGTTTGTATCCTGATGACACTATGGGTACATCCCGCTTTGTAGATATTACAAGTGTTGTAAATGTTGGGTTGTATGTCCCAAAACTTGTAGTTTGTAAAGTTAAACATTTTCTATTATCGATAAAGATGTTATTCAATATTTCTTCAATAAAGTTGTTATTGAATTTGTAAATTGCACTTGTAAAGACTAAATCCAATAAACTAAGATCCATGGCTATTATATTAATACTTGAACTTTATGTGGGGACATAATAATGGATCAGATTTGAATAAATAGTCAAAATGATCTATAGTATATGAATAAGGTTGGGTGTCTTATCCTGGTAACACTATCGGATGCGACCCTCTTTGAAGTTGTTACAATTTGTTGTAAGGTGCTACAAATGAAGTGATCTTGGTTCGTTCATGTATTGATATGAGGAATTGGGGCGTTCTATGCAATGAGTTTTCGTAAGATTGGACCAAGAAATAAGTCACTCTTACTTTATAACGTTGTTTACTGTTTAAGACTGACTATATCGCTTAGATTGCCTAGATAACTCTATCTTAATCCTGAGCTAACTATGAACTCCTATTTATTCGGGACTATCCTTAGATTTGCATAGTTGAGGGTTGACTTTGAAGGAAATCTAAACATAGAGATCCAATGAACGAAAGCGGATCGTTCCAAATCCCATTTAGAAAGAACACAACAATTACAATCCAAACACAAACAATTATGCATCAATTATAAATTACAACATGCTACTTATAAAAGATGAACAAGAGATAGAGTATGCATACCTTTGAAGAACCTTTCTTTAAGTATCCCTCGATCATTCAGCAACTCAATCATAACACGATCTTAACAAACGCAATAGCCAATAGCACGAACTGATGAATCTCGATCCTCGAACGAAATTAGAACACCACCACAAGTGTTACCTTGGTATTCTCGGTGTGAGAATCCAAGAGTTGTGGGCTCTATGGGACTTTGGATAGAGAAAATGAGGAGGTATACGATCGAGTAAGTGGGAGATGGATGAAGTCTATCGTATATACTTTACTACCCAATTGTTTAGTAAAAGGAAGCCTTTCTTATAGACTTTACTATTCGATCGTTTAGCAACGAGTAAATAAGTAACTATTGTATAGTAAACTCAGTACTCAATCGTGTAGGCAGTGAGACACTATCGTTTGGTAAAACATTTTTACTTGATAGTCGTTTCCTTTTGTCAAACGACACAAATGAATCATCTAATGAATCAACCACTGATTTTTGGAAAACAATTTTCCTTTTATCTCACAATTATCATAACTTCCAATAACCTCCCACTGAAATGGTTATTAAAGAAGAAAAATTAATTATCATATAATTAATATATTATAAATAAATATGATAACCAACTTATCATATTATATTTATAACCTATAGTTTTAATATTTCATCATATGAAACATATAAACCATAGTTCTTTTTCTATGTTATGGTATTTAATATAAATCATAATTATATTAATTTCTCCACTTAATGTATCTAATACATCATATCAATTATATCACATATAATTGAATTAATTTAATTATATCACATATAATTAAACTTCCTCTTGTTAATTTGAACACTTCAAACTAACTCAAAATCTGATTCTCAACTTGAACCTATTGAGCTACCAAGGGGACCTTATGAACCTGTAGCATGAAGCTCCAACGGTACGTGAATAACTGACTAACTCTTTAATCATGAGATCCACCATCCTTTAACTGTTGGTCACTCCACTAAAGACTGACAGCTGCACTCTTCACACTATGGTTATATTTCTATGTCCATTGGATATAACCAATCAATAGTGCGATGACCCTTCACAAATTGCTCATAAGTACAACTGAGCTAATTTACTATTTTTCCCTTGTAGTTACATCAAACTCCTTAAGTATCATTGATTCCTCTAATGAACAATAAGTCATAGTCCTACTATGATTGAGTCCTCTCTTCCAAAGAAAGGGTGTAGCCACTACGTTCAAGACCCGGAATCAGCACTTAAAGGAGCAATTTATCTACTTTTTCCTACTTCGGGGAAGGAGTGAATTTTGTCTTGTGTAGTTGAGTTCCCAAATCCCTAATCAAACGAATCCGCAAAATGGAAGGCTTGTTGAGTTGGCAATCTAGCTACTCTCACCCATAAAAATCAAAGGACCGCCCTCATGAGCAGGAGTTCCCAACTCACCTAGGATTAATTTCATGTCATCCATGGTCATTTTTGTGAAATATAAGTCTCAATTATCAACGGTGTTATATAAAGAGACTAATCATTTCGTGGTCTGGTCTTTGTATAGGATACCCTTGCTCACATGTCTCTACATGAATGGTCAGGATCAGACCATTTGCAGCACTTTACAACACTTGTAACATCTACAAAGCAGGTCGTATCTGTAGTGTCATCGGGATAAGGTATCTCTCCTTTATCCTTATACTACAGACCATTTAGGTTATTACTTAAGGCATGATCCACTTATATGTCTCCACATACATATTTAAGTTACATAAAATAATAACGGATCTTAGTTTATTGGATTGAGTAAATGCTTATAAAATAACAATTATTTTATTAATAACAATATGTTCACAAAGTGTTTACAAACTACAAGACTACCAGGAGAACAAAGACATCAATCCCAACAGACTCAACAATGCCGACTCAATAAGATTCCTATTTCAGGGTTAAAATCGGGTAGATAGATGGGGACATAGGGTGCAAGACATAATTCATGCCTACCTGATTTAGGGATAGGAGGAAGGTTGTTCTCTTAAGTGCTGAATCCAGGTCTTGAACAAGGGGTCCCACTCTCCCATTGGTTCAAGAGGGTCCGGTTTAGTGATTGGATCACAAACCAATTGTTCATTAAAAGATCAATGAAACTTAAGGAGTAAGACGTAATTTCAGGGGTAAAATAATATTTGGTCCAGACGTTATTACAAACAACTTGTGAATGGTCGACTTACTGATTATGGTTAAATCAAGTGGACATAAATATATCTACAATGAGGAGAGTGCAACAATCGAGCTATCGTGGTGTGACTCGATAGTTAACAAATATTGATTAATTTAGTCTAAAGAATTTTGGCCAATTAATCTCAAATCGTTGGAGCTCATGATCTGTAGGTCCATAAAGTCCCTCTACTAGCTCGTAAAACATGAACATCTTGAATTAATAAATTGAGTGAATTTGGAATGATATCAATTTGAAGTGTTCAAATTTAATTTCAAATTGAAATGTTCAAATTAAATTTAGAGTTTGAATTTGAATAGTTCAAATTCAAATTAAGGTTTGTAAAATTATATTCGATAAAATTAATTAACGTTAAATTTATCAAAATTAAACGATTGGAGAGTTTATATATTGATTTAAATATTAATTGCATGAATATGATTCATGTTAAGAGTTAAGTGTTTGATTAATTTAATATTTGATATTAAATTATTAATTAATTAATTAATTTTTTTTAATTAATTAAAATAAAATAAATTGTCATTTCTTATTCAATTTCAGAAACTGAATATTTTTTTTTTAGTTTTATTAATTTTGGATTAATTAAAATGAAGATTGAATATTAATTCAAGTTAATTTTGAAATTAAATTGAGATAATGAAAAGATCCATAATTTTACTTATTTTGGTAGATTGATCTCAATGAAACACCTAATCCCACTTCTTGAATGCTTCTTGAAGTGTCATGTTGATGAAAAGTTTAGTAGATGCATGTAATGGTTACATAAAACTCTTCAATTTTACACAGAATGAAGGAGAACTAAAAAAAAAAAAAAAAAAGTTTATGTTGATTTCTTCTCCTTCACTTGAAAACTCATCCATTTTCCTTTACAAATTCAGCTCGATTGTGAGTTTCACCACTCAAATTCAAGGCTAAGAATAGTAGAGAATATCTCTTGGTGGTTCACTAAAGATTTAGAGTTGAAAATACGTAAGGAGCAGCTTGGATCAGAGAGGAATTCGTCAAAGGTAAGTGTTTCTTGAAACTATCTTATTACCCTATGAACATGCTTATTTTAATGTCAAAATTAAGGAATTAGAATGTTTAATGATCCTGTTTTCTTCTGCTGCTTGTTTCTGTATTCCAACAATAAACTGTTACAAATGATCTGATTCTGATCATTCATGTGGAGACATATGAGCAGAGATATTCTATACAAATAGTTTGTATAAGACTAGACCACGAAATGACTAATCTCACTATATAACATCGTTAATAATAAAGACTTACATTTCACCAGGATGACCATAGGTGGCAGACCTGAATCCTGAGTGAGTTGTGAACTCCTGGCCATGAAGGGGGTCCTTTGATTTGTATGGATGAGAGTGGCTAGATTGTCAACTCAATATGTCTACCATTTTTTGGATTCGTTTGATTGGGGAGTTGGGAACACAGCTACATGAGACGGAATTCACTTCTTCTCCGATGTCAAGATAAGTAGATTAATTGTTCCTTTAATGGCTATTTCTAGGGCTTGAACATTGTGGTCACACCTTCTCTTGGCTCAAGAGGGACTTGATCATAGTTGGACTATGACTTATTGTTCATTAGAGGAATCAGTGGTACTTAAGGAGTTAGATGTAACTATAGGAGTAAAACGGTAATTTTGGCCTAGCTGTACTTATGAGCAATATATGAAGGGTCATCGAATTATTCATTGGTTATGTCCAATGGACAAAAAAATATATTTGTAGTACAAAGAATGCAACTGTCGGTCTTTAGTGGAGTGACCGACAGTTAATGGATATTGGGTAACTTAATTAAAGAGTTTAATTAATTATCCAAGTACCATTGAAGCTTCATTCTACAAGTTCATAAGTTTCTCTCTGTAGCTTAACAGGGATTATTGAGAATTAATTTGGGTTAATTTGAAATGTTCAAATTAATCGAGAGAAGTAATTATATATGATATAATTAATTGAATTAATTATATGTGATATAATTAATATACTGTATTTGATACATTATAGTATAAAATTTATTGTGAGAGGAATTAAATATATGAATATGATTCAAATATTAATTACATTGATAAAGTTCATATAATTTAGTATAAATGTGATTTATACTAAACACCATGATTAATTGAGAGAAATAAAACTATAGGTTATATTGTATTTGATATAATATAAAAACTATATTTATATATAGTTATTATAATTTTGAATTAAATTAAATGAGGAAATTTTCCCTAGCTTGCAATTTGATGCAAAACGAGAAAGAAAATCTCTCTAGGTTCTCTCTGAAAAAACCCCGAATAACACACAAAAGAAAAAGTGTTTTTCTTCTTCCTCTCATCCTCTCCTCCCTCTTCCAAAAGAAGCAAAGCTCACCACTCCCACCTGTAGGAATGTATCAGCAACAGGGGAAACAACAAGGATCAATAAGCACTCTAATTCATTAATTTTGACAATAACTAAAGCATGCTCAAGCTAGAACAAGAGGGTTTCAAGCCATACTTTTGAAGAACTTCTTCAACTCTTGATCCTCAACTATAAACTTCTCCAAACCTTATTGTAGCGACCTCAAGATCTTCCCTACTATTCTCTTGGAGCTTTAGAGTTGTGGGACTCAAAATAAGATTAAATGAAGGGAATATGGAGAAAAGCTCACTGTTACCACCACGTTAAGAACAACTTCTTCAAGACAATTTTTTCAGCAAAACTCTATATTTGCATGCCCCAATTCCACTCCAACCTTCTCAATGTATTGTAAACTATCATGCAAAGAAGATGGCTGCATGAAATGCAGCTCATGCTCAGAGTTATTGAAGCCAAAGAAAGTGGATTTCATGTGAGCAAGTTGCAGGTTTTAATGGAAAAAACCATTTTTCCATTTTGTGTTTTTTATCTTTTTTTTTCAATTATTCAATTGATTTTTAAAATTGAAAATATTATTAATTTTACAAAATTAATTTCAGAAATTAATTTTCTTAATAAAATTAATAAATAAGTATTTAAATAGTTTAAATAATTCTAATTGATTAAATATCAAATATAAAATTAATTTTATACAAATTCACCTTCATATATTTAAATTATATTTAAATATTAATTCTCAAATTCTGTTTAATTCTTAAAATTAAACGTGTAATTATACCTCATATAATTACTAATTCTTTTAATTTTAATTTGAATGTTTCAAATTAACTTATTATGCTACTCTAAAGCTAATCCATTTACGAGCTAGTAGGGGGATCTCATGGACCTACAGATCATAGGCTTCAACGATCCAAGATCAATTGGCTAAACTCATTACACTGAATTAACCCCCATTCGTTAACTAATGGGTCACTCCACTAAAGCCCATAGTTGCACTCCCCTCACTGTAGATATATTATGTCCACATGATTTAACCATGATTAGTAAGTCGACCCTTCACAGATTGTTCGTAATAACGGCTAGATCAAATGTCTGTTTTACCCCTAAGATTACGTCTTATTCCTTAAGTTCCTACCAATCCGCTAATTAACAATTGGTTCGTGATCCAGTCACTAAACCAAGACTCTCTCAGCCCAGTGAGAGGGTGGGGCCCCTTTTTCAAGACCTGGATTCAGTACTTGAGAGAACAACCTTACTTCTATCCCTAAATTGGGTAGGCGTGAATTCCATCTTGCATCCTATGTCCCCAACTATATATTTGGTCATACCCCTGAAATGGGAGGCTTATTGAGCCAGTGCTGTTGAGTCAATCCTCACCTATGTAAATCTAAGGATAATCTCGAATAAACAGGAGTTCATAGTTAGCTCAGGATTAAGATCAAGTTACCTAGGTCATTTAAGTGAAATAGTCAGTCTTATATGTAAACAGCGTTATAAAGTAAGAGTGAATTATTTCTTGATCCGATCTTATGCAAACACATTGCATAGGACGCCTCCACTCCTCATGTCATAACATGTACGAATTAGGATCAGTTCGTTTGTAGCACTTTACAACTCTTTGTAACAACTACAGAGTAGGCCGCATCCCATAGTGTTACCAGAATAATGCACCCAACCTTATTCATCTACTATAGATCATTTTGACTATTTACTTGAACCTGATTCACTTTTATGTCTCCACATAAACTTTAAGTACTCATGTAATATTCATGGGTCTTAGTTTATTAGATTTAGACTTTTATGTATACAATTTATAAAATCAATAATAAGTTTATTGACTATAGAAAATGTTTATCTTTTTACAAACTGCGAGTTTTAGGACATAAAACCCAAGAATACTCCCACTTGGACTAAAAACTCCAGTCGATCAATATATACAAATATATACAGCGTTGAATTTACACAGTGAGAACAAAACATACAAATACACAATAAACTAGGGCATTTTAATACCCATAAATTCTCTTACTTGCCTTAGTGATGAAAAACTCGTAGACCTAGTCCTACTAAGTGATCCTCTAACACTTTAGCCGAGAGGGCCTTTGTAAATGGATCAACTAAGTTGTCTTGTGAAGCTATCTGGGTGACAATAACGTCTCCTCTGTGTACATTCTCCCAGATGAGATGGTACTTCCGCTCGATATGCTTTCCTCTTTTATGGCTTCGTGATTTCTTTGAATTTGCAACTACTCCACTATTGTCACAATAAAGAGTGACAGGCAGGTGCATATGAGGAACTACTTCCAGATCTGTCAGGAACTTTCTGAGCCATACTGCTTCTTTTGCTTCTTCACTTGTAGCTACATACTCAACTTCCACTGTGGAGTCAGCAATACAACTTTGTTTGATGCTTCTCCACACAACTACTCCTCCATTCAGAGTGAATACTGACCCCGAAGTTGATTTCCTAGAATCAATATCGATTTGAAAGTCAAAATCAGTGTATCTAATAAGGATCAGATCCTTAGCACCATACACAAGCATATAATCTCTCGTTCTCCAAAGATACTTGAGAATGTTCTTAACAGCAGTCCAATGATCATATCCAGGATTGGACTGAAATATGCTGACTATTCCTACGACGTAGCATATATGGGGACGAGTACACAACATTGCATACATTAAACTCCCTACTGTTGATGCATATGGAATTCGATTCATCTCCTCAACCTCTTGAGGTGTCTTAGGAGTTTTTTCCTTAGACAGGTGAATTCCATGTCTTTCTTGGAATTTTGCATTTTATACCTAGACAACATCTTGTTTATATAAGATGCTTGAGATAATGCTAATGTTCTATTCTTGCGATTCTGAACTATTTGGATCCCAAGAACATACTGTGCTTCTCCCAAATCTTTCATTTAGAATTGCGAAGCCAGCCATCTCTTAACGTCAGCTAGAAATTCTACTTCATTCCCTATGAGTAGAATATCAATAACATACATCACCAAAAAAGCGACAGTTTTATAACGATTTTTTTGTATACACAAGGTTCGTCAACATTTTGTTCAAAGCCATAAGATTTTGTTGCAGTGTCAAATATCATATTCCAGGATCTAGATGCTTGTTTCAACCCATAAATGGATCGATTAAGTTTGCAAACCTTTTTTTCTTGATCCTGTAGAATAAACCCTTCTGGTTGAGACAAGAGTATCCTAATTGACTTTATTATGGCAACTGGAGAGAAAGTTTCTTCATAGTCTACCCCCTCTCTTTGTGTAAACCCTTTTGCCACAAGTCTTGCTTTGTAGGTCTATACCTTACCAGTTTGGTCTCGTTTTCTCTTGTAGATCCATTTGCAACCGATGGGTTTTACCCCTTCAGGTTGATCTACAAGATCCCAAACAGAATTGAAATACATAGATTCCATTTCAAAGTCCATGGCTTTAATCATTGGTATCCACATTCATTGCTTGGTTGAAAGACAATAGATCCTCTAAGTCATTATCTGGTATGATGACTTGAGCTTCAGTCAAACCCATGCACCGGTCAGGCTGTTGCACAACCATCCCACTACAACGAGGCATTCTCAACTCATAAGAAGGGTGTGAAGTACCGGTTTCATCAATAACTCTTGTTGATGGACCTGCTCTATCAACAACTCTTATTGATACATTTGTTGTTTCTTTGGACATTTCTTCTATTACTAGCTTACTACGAGGTTGATGATTCTTCATATGATCTTCCTTTAGAGAGGTTGCATTTGTCAATACAAATACCTTGTCTTTCTAAGGATTGTAAAAGAAACCACCTTTTGTTTCTTTCGAGTAGCCTACAAAGAGGCATACTTTTGAACGGCGTTCCAACTTTTTTAGGATTTTGCACCAACACATGTGACGTAAATTTCCTTTACGTTCTCTCCAGAGCTTGTAAGGCATTTCAAAAACATTTTTCGAGAGAACTATGTTCAAAATACACTCTGCAGTTTCAAGTGCATGTCCCTAGAAAGAATTTTGTAATTGAGCATAACTCATCATGGAACGAACCATGTCTAATAAAGTTATGTTTCTCCTTTCTACCACACCATTTTGCTAAGGTGTGGCAGGGGCTGTGAGTTGAGACTGGATTCCATGTTCTATCAAATAGTTCTGGAATTCTAAGTACATATACTCACCACATCGATCTGATCGAAGTGTTTTAATCTCTTTACATAATATGTTTTCAACCTCAGCCTTATACTCTTTGAACTTTTCAAAAGTTTCAGACTTTTGGTGCATTATGTAAATATGCCCCTACCTGGAATAATCATCTATAAAGCTGATGAAATATTCATACCCTCCTCTCGCTCTAACATTTAGAGGGCCACAAAGGTCTGAGTATATCAGCTCTAAGGGTTCTTTGGCTCTAAGACCTTTTCCAGAAAAATATCTTTTTGTCATTTTACCCTCAAGACAAGATTCACAAGGTGGTAATGAACTGTCTTCTAACTTATTTAGATGACCGTTCTTAACTAGTCTTTCAATCTTATTGAGATTTATGTGACCCAGTCTCAAGTGCCAAAGATAGGAAAAAAAAAAAGTCAAGTCGGGTCGAATGAATAAATGGATAGGGACGTGATCGTAAATTATAGGGCACCTTGTGTCCTTGAACCGATAACCATCTTTCGGCCAAATCCCTTATGATACAACAGATCCGACTAAGTTTTCTCCTCGTACGGCTCGAGGAAATTCAAAGTTATGTATAGAATTCTAATTAATGTCAAATAGATCCATAGATTATTAAATCAATTAGACTAATTTTCCTTTTCTTATGAGTCTCGGCAGTTGTAAACATCTCTATGTTCAATACGGATTTAACCTCAGTCGGTTTTAACATATACAAGTTATTTTCTAATTTTTTAGAGGAAATTTGTTTACTTCTTGTATTGATGAACATTTAATCATTTTCGAAATAAACTTTATAATTTTTTTCTAGCAAAAAAGAGATAGATATTAGATTCCTTTTCATAGAAGGAATGTAATACACATTTTTCAAATAAATGCACTTATCTCCTATAAATAACTTCATATCTCCCACTACTTTAGCTGAAACAGCCTCCCTAGTCCCTACCTTAAAGATTTTTTTGCTCTCTGTCAACTGTCTCCAGGAACTTGTTTCCTGTGAGAAAGTACAAACATGATTAGTGGCACCTGAATCAATTATCCAGATTTTATCATTTTCCACTAAACATGCTTCGATAACAAGTAAATCATAATTATCTTGTTGTTCGAATTTTGCATTCTCATCTATATTATTCAAAATTTTAGATGAGTTGGGAGATAGAGGACTATCCTCTATTAAAACTCTTTTGGTGTTATCAAATGCTATTAATTTGTTTGTTGATTTGTTTTTACTGTTATCTAATTCGGAAGTGAGTATTCTAGAAGAATTCGACATGCTGATAAAATTTAAACAAATTCTAATTAGTAAATTATAAATAAATACAAAATCAAGTTTTAGCAAAATAGTAACAATGTACCCATAACCATTATTTATTTGCAACAATAGTATAGTGAGTCAGAATACGTGCTACCGAGGGGCAGTCAGATACTCCTTCACTAAAGCAAACAATTTTGACCAAACACTATCTCTGGAATAACTCTTATTCCTATAGTCGTTTAGTTACCTTTTTCGGTCAGAAATTACTAACACTCTTAATAATTCTGTAAGTGTAACCCTCTGTTTTTAGACGTCAGAGGTCGGCCCCAACTATGCTACCAAAATAGAGAGTCAAGGTTGGAAATGAACCTAAGAAATCCTATCCATTTCTGAAGTTTGAGTTGTTCCGAATCCTATGTTAAACGACTAGCAAAGGCTGCCTAAAGTATACCAGAAGGCGCAACATAGGAATCTCACGGTCCAAACTAACGAAAGAGACTATAGGATATGTTGACACATATCCTTCACCCACTTACTATAAACAACTTCCTCTGTTTACCTTGTTATTGACTCATACAAACACTTTCCGTATGGAGGTCACTCTCAGGGTGACACGAAGCATCATATGAATCTTACGGTGTAAACTATGTGGAGACATGGCAGTTGAAATCTATATATCGTGTAATTGATTTATGTTTGAACAACTTCCCCTTATTCACTGAAATCTAGATTTATGCTAAAAAATACTTTCGGTATAGAGGTCACTCTCAGAGTGATACAAAGTACTACTTAAATCTGGATTGTGAACTCTTAGGGACGTGAAAGTAAAAAATAATGAATCTTATACGTTATTAATCTCCCACTAAAGTGGTCTAATAACTTTATCATATAGAAGTTATTAACTCCCAATAAAGTGTTCTATTATTTGGGTAAATTTATACTTAGGTTCATTTTGGCTAAACAAACAACCCTAAGCCTATGTGGTTTATCCAAGTATAACGCTTATAATTGGATTTTAACCTACAATGTCTAGGTGATAAACCGATTTATTACCTCACACCGCTCACGTATGCTTATAAAATTGGTTAACAACGCTCAATAATTCGGCCATAATCCCTAGGTTGGAGGTGTTCCGTAGACCGTCAACTTAAGTACCCCCAACCTTAGATAGGTTTATATACCTGTTGAGTTTGTAACCTGAGTTTTACAAGTTTTAACTATTAAAACGAATGGTTAACCTATGTGAGCATGCAGCTATTCTTTGTTATGGATTTTAAATGTCTAACCCAATTTTATAACAGCTTACAAAATTTTAGATATGCTAAACATCCACAACATACATCAAAGGCATTCAATATTTAATATAACAATTATATTAAATAAAAGAAACCCTAAACATGCATACTATATATTATGACATACGATCGTGTAGTGCCATCGCATAGCACTTCAATGCATCGTTTAGCTCACACGCAAAACTACACGATCGTGTAGCGCTATCACATAGTGCCTCTACACATCGTTTAGCTCCCGCATGCACACGATCGTCAAGCGCACAAGACTTCAACACCCATAACACATGATCGTCTAGATTTTTTTCACATCGTTTAATGCTTGTAGCTAGACGATCGTCTAGCATTTAAACCTCAACGACGATATATGAGCAGAGGCTGAAAAAACTAGAATCTGCAACTCGGCCTTCTTCACTTGTTTCTTCAATTACAACTTAATTTCAACTCTAATGACTTGAAATAAATTATAGACCCTTGAGAACACATATAAGCTCATCAAAAAAGAGCTAATTAAAAATTTAATCAAAAAATCAAAGAGAAATTAAAAACAAAAACTCATAAAAGCATATCAGTGCAGCAGTTTCATATAACTCATGACAAACACCCACCATACCAAAATTAAACTGAATTGAATGTTTATATGATACTCTGATACCAATTGTAGGAATGTATCAGCAACAGCAGAAGTAACAAGGATCAATAAGTACTCTAATTCACTAATTTTGGCAGTAACTAGAGCATGCTCAAGCTAGAACAAGAGGGTTTCAAGTCATACCCTTAAAGAACTTCTTCAACTCTTGATCTACAGTTGCAAACTTCTCAAAACCTTGCTATAGACCATCTCAAGATCTTCCCCACTATTCTCTAGGAGCTTTAGATTGAGTTGTGGGACTCAAAATAAGATTAAATGAAGAAAATATGGAGAAAAGTTCACTGTCAACAGCACTTGAAGAACAACTTCTTCAAGATGTTTTTTTAGCAAAACTCTATATTTGCATGCCCCAATTCCACTCCAATCTTCTCAATATATTGCAGACTATCATGCAAAGAAGATGATTGCATGAGATGCAGCCCATGCTTGGAGTTATTGAAGCCAAAAAAAGTGGATTTCATGTGAACAAGTTGAAGGTTTTAATAGAAAAAACCATTATTCCATTTTGTGTTTTTTATCTTTTTTTTTTTTCAATTTTTCAATTGATTTCTAAAATTGAAAATATTATTAATTTTACAAATTTAATTTCATAAATTAATTTTCTTAATAAAATTAATAAATAATTATTTAAACAATTTAAATCATTCTAATTAATTTAATATAAAATACTAAATTAATTTTACACAAATTCACCTTCATATATTTAAATATTAATTCTCCAATTCCGTTTAATTCTTAAAATTAAATGTGCAATTATATCTCATATAATTACTAATTCCTTTAATTCTAATTTGAACATTTCAAATTAACTTATCATGATATTCTAAAGCTAATCCATTTACGAGCTGGTAGAGGGACCTCGTGGGCCTACAAATCATAGGCTCCAACGATCCGAGATTAATTGGCTAAACTCATTACACCGAATTAACCCCCATTCATTAACTAATGGGTCATTCCACTAAAGCCCATAATTGCACTCTCCTCGCTAAAGATATTTTATGTCCACATTATTTAACCATGATTAGTAAGTCGACCCTTCACAGGTTGTTCGTAATAACAGCTGGGTCAAATTTCTGTTTTATCCCCGAGATTACATCTTGTTTCTTAAGTTCCTACTAATCCGCTAATGAACAACTAGTTCGTGATCCAGTCACTAAAGCAAAACTCTCTCAACCCAGTGAGAGGGTGGGACTTCTTGTTCAAGACCAAGATTCAGTACTTGAGAGAAAAACCTTACTCCTATCCCTAAATCAGGTAGGTGTGAATTTCGTCTTGCATCCTATGTCCCCAACTATATATTTGGTCATACCTCTGAAATGGGAGGCTTATTGAACCAGTGCTGTTGAGCCAATCCTCACCTATGCAAATCTAAGGATAATCCCGAATAAACATGAGTTCATAGTTAGCTCAGGATTAAAATTGAGTTACCTAGGTCATCTAAGTGAAGTAGTCAGTCTTATACAGTAAACAGCGTTATAAAGTAAGAGTGACTTATTTCTTGGTCCAATCTTATGCAAACTCATTGCATAGGACACCCCCATTCCTCATGTCATAATATGTACAAATTAGGATCACTTCGCTTGTAGCACTTTACAACTCTTTGTAACAACTACAGAGTAGGTTGCATCCCATAGTGTTACTAGAATAATACATTCAATCTTCTTCATATACTATAGATCATTTTGACTATTTACTCAAACCTGATCCACTTTTATGTATCCACATAAAGTTCAAGTACTCATGTAATAGTTATGGGTCTTAGTTTATTTGATTTAGACTTTTATGTATACAATTTATAAAATCAATAATAAGTTTATTGACTATAGAAAATGTTTATCTTCTTACAAACTACGAGTTTTAAGACATAAAACCCAACACTGCCAAATTCCCATCCTAAGAGAATACAGAAGGTTGTCAAGTGGTGGTGTCTTTATTTGGGATCTCAGTTATTGGAGATCGAATTGGAAGATCGAAACGTTCGTGACTGGATCGAAGCTACGCGAAGATTATTGGGCTTCAAGGGTAAGCCCTCTTTCTTCCCAAATTCTTTTGTGTAACTGCATGCTATAGAATTTCTTTTTATTTTAATGCATAATTTTTTTCTTGTTCTATAAAACCTCAGTTCTATGAAAAATAAAATTGGGATTGATCCTCTTCCGCTGCGAACCTTCACCGATACCTTCATATCTATATCATATTTATTCTCTCTCTCTCTACCTTTCGTCGTTCCATCCTACTGAAGAGAAAACAAGAACTTGGAAAAGGGAATCAATTTGCTGCATGTAGCATTAGAGGGATTTGTAGCTCTCCATCTAGTATCTCTTATAGACCTCCTTCTTCAAATCTCACCTCTTCATTATACATTGTCGTCAAAATTTCTTCCAAAACAACTGCCATCGTGTTAAGCTTTTCATTTGATTGCAAGCCAAAAATTGAAAGAGGAGCTCAATCCAAATTGTTCAGATTTGAGTTAGGTGAAAAGCTAGGAGGAGAAGAGGCCACATAAAGATATTTTACAACAGGCATGTGTAAAATTTCTTCTTTCTTTTCTCAGATAAATTAAAATTAGTCTGAAAAATTCATTTGAATGAAAAAGCCTCTTTTTAAGACCAGATATATTCTCTAACTCTCCCTTAACTCAGTGGGTTCTTTCTATGACGATTCTATGAAGGAATTGAGAAATCAAGCATGCACATAAAGAAAAAAAGGAGAAGAAGAAGATGAAGATAAAGATGTGTGTGGTTCGACCAAATGATACTTATGTCCATGGGAAAGAAAAGTTCTTCACCTAGAAGACTGAAAAGATAAGATTTCTTTACAATTTTCATTCTACCTCTCTTTTACATAATAGACCTGCTTTATATTAGGCATATCTGTTATACATGAGTTAGTTATGAAGAAATATAGTCATTGGAGTCACATACTTTTCAAATCTCCACCTTGATTCCAACCTATGTAATTTTTTCCTTCCAAATCTAACTTGTGTTTATCCAAGGTAAACTGAAGCTGATTAGCTCTAAGCATTTAAGGAGCTTGAGCTTTGAGACAGGCTTCGTGAGCATGCCAGTTGCATTCTCAAAGGTACATACTTTCAACACTTTGATCTCTCCTTTTTCCATCTATCTCGAAAAGTGGTACTTTATGACTATTTGTTTTGTTCTTGAATGGTATTGTGGGATTTTAGAAATATGGATAGCACTTTGGTTTTCATAGTAGATCTTTACTACCGATTGATTTATACCAAAGTCTTCCATCAAGCCCTTTAACCACACTTTTTCTTTTATTGCTTCTAAGCAATGTACTCTGCCTCTATGGTTGATATTATTGTAACTGATTGCAAATATTATTGTAACTTATTGCAAATTTTCTTTCCAATTGAGTAGATTAGGTCCATATAAGAACATATATCCTAATAGTGATCTTCTCTAGTCAATATCTCCTACAAAGTCAGAGTTGATATAGCCATATAGTTCAAGTTTTGTCTCTTCAGTGCTTTCATAGGTTACCTTAGCATTATTAGACCAAATTAGATTTCTAAGTATCCATTTAGTGGTCTTCCAGTTTCTTTTCCTTGGATTAGACATATACCTGCTTACTAAACTTGTACAATAGGAGAGGTTTGGTCTAGTTGATATCATCAAATACATAATGAAGAGATCAAATCCCACGACGGAAGTGTATGAACACGTAAGCTTTTAATTTACATTTTGAATTAAGAGAAAAAGTAGAGAAGTCTTAAACATATTTTTAACTAAGCATGCTATAACCAGAAGAAATGCTAAGAGAATGAGAGTTACCTTTGAAGACAATTTTTCAATCTTCAATTTCACGTATTGATCATGATCTCAGTAACTCTTCAACGATCTCACGAATAAGACACCACCACTAAGTCGTCCTCGCTATTCTCTGACAAGGAAAAGGTTTGTGGAAATCTTTTTGGAAGATTAAGGGAAAAAGAAGTTTATGCAGAGAAACTTTTTCCCTGCAACTTTTGAATGATGAGAGATTTTTAGTGTTGAGAGAAGTTTTTTAGCAAGAAGAACTTTTCTTCTTCTGTGTTTTAATTAATGTAGAACCATTCTGCATTTTTAATAAAGAGGGAGATAACTCCATTCCCTCACAATAACCCATGTTAACTTCCTAGTAATTACAAAAGAGTTAATTTTCTTAATCAAATTAAATCATATTTAAGTAAATAAAATTACATAAATATTAATGAATCTAATTAATTAATATTAAATAAAAATCATATATTTAATTAATGCTACATTTGAATCATACTCAAATATATTTTCCTCTCATATGCTATAGTTTTAATATGAATCCAATTTATTAAATTTTAACTTATAGTTTTAATATATTTAACATATAGTTTTAATATGAATCTCATTCATATTAAATTTAATCTATAGTCATAATATGAATTTCATTCATATTATTTAATATTTGAATCTTATTAAAAAAAACATTATTCTCTCATATTATATAGTTTAGTTTTGAATCTCACTCAAAATTAACTTATAATATAATATATCTATATACATTATATGAATCATATCAAATGCCATATATTAATTGTATCATTTAAATTAACTTAAATTTCTTTATAATTTGAACAATTCAAATTCTTCCAAAACTAAATATTCTTTGTTTTACCCTTAATGAGCTAGTAGGGAGACCTCATGGACCTATAGATTAGAAGCTCCAATGATTCGAGATTAATTAATTAAACTTCTTAATTAAATTAATCAATATTCATTAACTTTTGGTCACTCCACTAAAGACGCACAACTGCACTATTCATACTGTAGAATATTTACGTGTCAATAGATATAATCAATTATTAGTAAGTTAACCTTTCACAAATTACTCGTAACTAAAGCTAGGTCAAATTACTGTTTTAGTCCTGTAATTACCTCTTGCTTCTTATCTACTACTGATCCCTCTAATGAACAATCAGTTTTTAGTCCAACTATAAAATAAATCCCTCTTGGATAAGTGGGAGGGTGAGGCCTTATTGTATAAGACCCGGAATCAACCCTTAATGGAGCAATTCATTTACCTATCCTAAAGATGGGATGGATTGAATTTCATCTTGTGTTAGCTTCCTACTCGATAAAATCCCCAAGATGGTAGACCTATTGCATCGGCGACTCGGGAAAATCTCACATACAAATCAAAGGACTTCCCTCATAGACATGAGTTCATAACTCACTCAGGATTGAGGTTCAGTTACCTATGGTCATCATATGAAATGTTGATCTCTTCAGTCAGGTGTTATAAAAAGAGATTAAGTATTTCGCAGTCCTGTCTTATACAAACTCTTTGTATAGGATACCCCCACTTACATGTCTCCACATGAACGATTTGGATCAAATTGTTTGTAACACTTACAACTCTAGTAACATTTATAAAGTGGGTCGTATCTGTAGTGTAACCAAGATAAGGCACCTAATCTTATCCATATAATATAGACCATTTAGGTTATTACTTGAACATGATCCACTTACCACATACTGTCCAAGTTACATAAAACAACCTTGAATATTTCCTTAATGGATATATAAAATAATCAGTCATTATTTCAAATAACTTATTAACTACAAGTTTTAGGGCATACATCCCAACAATCACCTACTTTTAATAAAGTCGGCGAGACATAAGCCGGTGAGACATATATCCTAGGGCATACTTTATACCTCCATTCTTTCCTACCAGCCCTAGTGCACTAGAGACATGTCTCGTAGTTATAGACATTCTAGGAGATCCTCCCACACTTTAACCTAGAGAATCTTATTATATAATTCAAACTATTGTGTCAACATATACCATCTAGTCACCATCATGATGTTTCTCTCGTTTTTATTCCTACAACTTGGTGTTTACGAATATTTTCACACTTAGTCCGTGCACCACACTATCTCATAATGTGGATACATTAATTCATATATGAAAAAACTTTCAAATATTTATGGATATACCATGGCTATGCAAATTATTGTTTCACAAGCAAAAATATTGTATTGTAGTTCAATTTACACCACTTAGGATAAAACATGGATTTCTCTAAACCTTGTTATGAGATAGTGTATCTCGTAAAAGAACAAATCTTAAACTTTATACATCAATGTCTCATTATTCATAAGTTTTAATTTTAAAACTCAATGGTCATACTATTGATTTAATCGATATAACTAATCAGTTGTATATTAAATGTTAACTAAGTTTCATGTAACAATTACACCCCTTCAACACTTGAGGTGTCTCAGAAAATTTTTCCTTAGACATATCAACTTCACTTTCGGATGATACATTATCATTCTATCTGAAGTTATTGCATCAAACATTCAATAACAACTTTGTAAATATAAGATGCATAAGACAAACTTAACACATAAGACTACCAACTGCCTTACTGTAGGGAACAATATCCATCTGATTTAGGTGTTCCAAGTAAGTGTCTGTAGGTGAATTAGCTGAGGACAACTTGAAGTGTTGAACAAGAGATACAATCAAAGGTTTAGCATTAGTTAGGTTGAATCTTCTGATAATTTTTTCATAGTAGCTTGATTGACTAATGTTTAGGATAGAGGACTTTCTGTCTCTAGTTATTTCAATCCCAAGGATCTTTCTTGACTGACCCATGTTCTTCATGTCAAACACTCTCTTTAAAAGATCTTTGACATAAGTTAAATCTTCTTTAGAACTCCCAGCTAGCAACATACCATCAACGTATAAGAGTAGATATAATTTGTCCTTTGTAGGTTGATAAGTTAACATAGGTACATATATCATAGGAACTTCTTTGAAACTCATTGCCCTCAATGTAGTCATTGAACCTTTAGTACTAGCATCTAGGGGACTGCTTAAGTCCATAAATAAACTTATTTAGGAGACAATAGAGATCTCATTTCCCTTTACATCAAAGCCCTTAGGTTGCGCCATATATATGACTTCATCAAGATGTCCATGTAAGAAGGTTGTCTTGACATATAACTGATGAAATTAAAGGTTATTATGAGCAACTACTGATAATAGAAGTCTTATAAAGGTCTATTTAACCACTGGTGAGAAAATTTCTGTGTAATCAATGCCCTCTCTATATGTAAAGCCCTTAGCCAGTAGTTTAACCTTATCTGTAGACTTCTGATCATTAGTAACACCCTCTTTCAGCTTGTAGATCCACTTGGACGCTATTAGCTTACATCCTTTAGGAAGAGGAGCTAGGATCAAAATGTCATTCACATCTAGTGATTCCATTTCCACACTCTAGCTTCTATCCATTTTCTAGCTTTAAGACAACTTACTATCTCTTCAAATGTAGTTAGTTATTGGTCACTTGAGACCATAATAGTATTAAGAACTAGGTTCATATAGTTCATCTCAATGTACCTAATTGGAGCAACAATCACCATTCTTTGTCTATCCCTAACTAATTTTTATTCACTCAAATCAGGTTGAGCATTTACATTTTCAACTTGCTTCCTTATTGTAACCTCTTCTTCTTCTTAATCACTTTGAGGGTTGTCTTCTGTAGGTGAATTTTTAGGATTTTCCTCCTCAATTCTATAGATGAAGGATTGTCACTTATTCCCTCTGTATAAACATTTCCTTTTCTCTGAATGTAACATCTCTAATGATTATAATCCTACTTTATATAAAATGCCACATTTTAAAACCCTTCACTCCATCTGTAAAGCCTACAAGCATGTAACATCCAATCATGTAGACTATTTCTATGTAGACTATTTCTCCATCAATCTCCTTATATAGGTGTTGTACTAAGGTCTAATTGGAGTCATATGTTAGGTGTATGGGGAGTCCAAGACCCAATCATGTTTTCTATATGGGTTAATATGATTGGTCTTGTCTTTTGTTAAGGCAAGTGCATCTTAATACACATAGGATCCTTTAATAATTTAAGCTTCATGTTGTTATCCTTTAGCTTCCTTTTCTTTCTCTTGATTCTTCCTTTTTAGAATGCGACAATCCTTGATTAGGTGATCTTTCTTTTTACAATATTTGCATTTCAGCTTCTCCCTGGGCTTATTTTCTTCAAAGATTGTTGTTTTCCACCTTTTCTATGGTTAGGCTTTGAATATCCCTTCACAAGTAACCCTTGACCAATAGGTTGTTCCTTTTTCACAAACTTGAAGCTCAATTTCTTTTATTCTAAAGGTTGAAATAATGACATCTATGGTTATGGATTCTCTTCCGTATTTCAATGCACTTTTCACTTCTTTATAGGAATCTGATAGGGAGTTAAGAAGAAAATAGGCTTTATTGTCATCACCCAATTTCTCCTTTAGGTTCTTGAATTCAGAGACAATTTTCTTAAATTCATCAAAATTTTCAGTTAATGATCTTCATAAGTCCATCTAAAATGTGAAGAACTTCTCTCTTAGGTATATTTAGTTTGTAAGGTCTTTTGTGGTAAATAACTCTTCCAACTTAGTCCAAATATTATAAGCTGTCTCTTTATCTAAAACTTTCCTTAATACGTTGTCACTAAGATTTAAAACTAACATGCCATAGGCTGCCAGCTCCTAGACCTCCCTTTCTTGTGTTGTAATTGAAGGAACTCTAATTTGAGAGGACCTATGAGCGAAAACGGATTGTCCAAACTCCATTGTGAAAGAACTCATACATTCACAGTGATACTAAACAGATTATGCATTAAATCATAAATTACAGCGTGCTTCTTGAAATAAATACAAAGGTTAGAGAGACAATACCTTTGAAGAACACATCTTCAAAAATATCCCTCGACCAAGCACGAATGCAACGAGCAAAAACTCGAACTCGATCTCCCTCGAACTCCAACAAGTAGAAACTCGATCCTCGAATAGATCCAGACACTACCACTAGATTACCTTGGTATTCTCGGTATGAGAATCCAGGAGTAGTGGGCTCTAGCTTATTCTGGTTAGAGGGAAGGAGGAAGACGATCGAGTAAGCGGTGACAGTATCGTGTAGAAGATGGAAGTCTATCACATAAACTTGATACTCGATCGTTTAGACTCTCAAGCTATCGCCTAGTAAACTCGATGCTATCGTATAGTCACTCGATAGAGAATCTAATAACTCATTTCATAGAATAATTAGAAAACTATTTTTTCATCTTTACTCCAGTTTGCCATAAAAACTATATAACTACCCACTAAGGGTGATTATTGAGAAAAAAGAATTAATTATCATATAATTAATAAATTATAAATCAATATAATAACTAACTTATCATATTATATTTATAACCTATAGTTTTAATATTACATCATGTACAATATATAAACCATAGTTCTTTTTCTATTTTATGACATTTAATATAAATCATATTAATATTAAATTTAATAACTATGAATCTAATTCATAGAAATCATATTTGAATCATATTCAAATACTAGTTCCTCCAATCAAACAATAATATATCAAATACATTATATCAATTATATCATATATAATTTAATTAATTTAATTATATGATATATAATAAAATTCCCTCTTGTTAGTTTTAACATTTCAAACTAACCCAAAAATTGATTCTCAACTTGAATCTATTGAGCTACCAAGGGGACCTTATGAATGTGTAGCTTGAAGCTCCAACGGTAGGTGAATAACTGACTAAACTCTTTAATCATATTATTCACCATCCGTTAACCGTCGAGCACTCTACTAAAGACCGACAGCTGCACTCTTCGCACTATAGATATATTTTTGTACCCATTGGATATAACCAATCAACAGTACGATGACCTTTCACAAATCACTCGTAAGTATAGTTGGGCTAAATTATCGTTTTCCCCTGTAGTTATATCTAACTCCTTAAGTACCACTAATCCCTCTAATGAACAATATATCATAGTCCCACTATGATTAAACCCCTCTCGAGCCAAGAGAAGGTGTGGCACCACACTGTTCAAGACCCGAAATTAGCCCTTAAGGGAGCAATTTATCTACTTAACCCTGCATCGGGGAAGTAGTGAATTTCATCTTGTGTAGCTGAGTTCCCAGCTCCCCAATCAGAAGAATCCCCAAAATGGTAAGCTTGTTGAGTCGGGGATCTGGCCACTCTCACCCATGCAAATCAAAGGACCACCCTCATAGAGAGATTCACAACTCAGTCTGAATTAAGGTCATGTTACCTATGGTTGTCCTAGTGAAATGAAAGTCTCAATTATGAATAGCGTTATATAACGAGACTAAAAATTTCATGGTCCGGTCTTATACAAACTTTTTTGTATAGTATATCCTCGCCCGCATATCTAATATATGAATGATCAGGATCAGATCATTTGTAGCACTTTACCACATTTGTAATACCTATAAAGCGGGTCATACTCGTAGTGTCACCAGGATAAGGTATCCCTCCTTATCCATATACTACAAACCATTTAGGATATCACTTAAAACACGATCCACTTGTATGTCTCCACATACATTTTTAAGTTACAACGATAACCATGGATCTTAGTTTATTAGTTTGTAGTTAATGCAACTAAAATATTATATATTTCATAGACTGAAGTGAACAAAATATCGTATATTATAAATCCCAAAGTGTTTATTCATACAAGTGTTTACAAACTACAGAATCCTACAAGATTTAAGGCATCAACCCCAACAATCTCTCACTTGTTCTAAAGCTAGTAGGGTGTACAAGATAATCATATTACAAGTACACAAAAACAATAAACTAGGGCATAAATTCCCAATACATGATCTCCCACTTGCCCTAGTCCAGCCGTGATATGTTCGATAGACCTATACTCTGTAGGTGACCCTCAAACACAGTAGTCGTGAGGGCCTTCATATACGGATCAGCAACGTTATGCTCTGAAGCTATCTTCGTGACAATCACATCCCCTCAATGCAAAATCTCTTGAATGAGATGGTATTTTCACTCTATGTGCTTACCACGCTTATGACTCTGAGGCTCACGGGAATTCGCCACAGTAACACTATTATCACAATAAAGGGTGATGGGCCTTGACATGTCTGGAACAACTTCTAGATCAGTTAGAAACTTCCTAAGCCAAACAGCCTCTTTAGCAGTTTCACAAGCTGCTACATACTCGACCTTCATAGTGGAGTTCGCGATGCACCCCTACTTAGTGCTTCGCCAAAGTACAGCTCCTCCATTAAGAGTGAACACTGATCCCGAAGTGGATTTTTTAGAATCCTTATCAGTCTGAAAAACAGAGTTCGTGTATCCTTTAAGATCAAATTCTTAGAACTACACATAAGCATATAGTCCCCTCATTCTTCGAAGATACTTGAGGATGTTCTTAATGGTTGTCCAGTGACCCTGTCCTAGATTAGACTGATATCTACTAACTATCCCTACTACGTAGTAGATGCCAAGTCTAGTACATAACATCGCGTACATCAAACTACCAACAATAGATGCATAGGGAACCCGTCTCATTTCCTCAACCTCTTGAGGTGTCTTAGGACACTGTTCCTTAGACAATGTAACTCCATGCCTGAAAGGCAATAGGCCCCTCTTGGAGTTCTGCATCAAGAACTTGATCAACATCTTATCAATGTATGATGCCTGAGAAATTGCTAGCATTTTGTTTTTTTTTATCCCGAAAGATTTGAATCCCAAGAACAAACTGAGCCTCTCCCAAATCTTTTATTTGGAATTGGGTCGCTACCCAGTTCTTAACTAAAGTTAGTAAGCCTACATTATTTCCAATGAGTAGGATATCATCTACGTACAACACTAAGAAAACTATTGAACTGTTGATAATTTTCTTGTAGGCACAAGGCTCATCAACGTTTTGGTCAAAGTCATAAGATTTGATCGTAGTATAAAACCTTATGTTCCAATATCGAGATGCATGTTTTAGTCCATAAATTGACTGATTCAGCTTACAAACTGTTTGCTCTTAACCTTGGGCTATGAATCCCTCAGGTTGCACCATATAATGGTCTCCTCAAGATGGCCATTTAGAAAAGCAGTCTTGTCATCCATTTGCCATATCTCATAGTCATAATATGAGGCAATGGATAGGAGGATGCAGATAGACCTCAGCATGGCAACAGACAAGAAAGTCTCCTCATAGTCGACTCCCTCTACCTGGGTATAACCCTTTGCCAAAAGTCTAGCCTTGAAGGTTTGCACCTTTCTATCAGCATCTTGTTTCTTCTTGTAGATCCATTCATAACCTATAGGTTTAACCCCATCAGGTTGATCTACAAGATCCCAAACAAGATCCCAAACTGAGTTGAAGTACATAGACTCCATCTCGATATCCATGGCTTTGACCCATTCATAACGGTCAACATGCTCGATTACCTTCTTGTAAGACAACGGATCCTCAACCTCGTCATCAGCTACCATAGCTAAAATTTTAGTTAAACCCACATAGCGAATAGGTGGGTTGCAACCCTCCCACTACGTCGAGGTTCCCTCAACACTTGAGGTGGATTTGACCTACTAGATGAACCTACGTCAACAACTTCTGTTAAGGTAGTAGGCTCTTCAACAACTCTTGTCGAAGAGTCAGTAGTTTCTTTGGAAAGCTCATTCAACATGATTTTGCTTCTAGGACTATGCTCCCTTATATGATCCTCCTCAAGAAAAGTAGCATTTATCAATACAAATACTTTGTTTTCCTTAGGATCATAAAAATAACCCCCTCGTGTCCCTTTGTGGTAGCCTATAAATAGACACAACCTCGAACGTGGTTTCAGTTTCTTAGGATTAGCCTTAAGCACATGTGCTGGGCAACCCAGATACGGAAACAACGTAAACTAGCTTTACACCCATTCCACAACATCAAAGGTGTTCTAAAAACACTCTTGAAAGGAACGCAGTTCAGGATATAAGTTGCAATCTCTATTGTAAAACCCCAAAACGGGTTAGGTAAGGAAGTGTAACCCATCATCGACCGAACCATGTCCAGTAGGGTTCGATTTCTCCTCTCTAATACACTATTCTGCTGAAGCATACCAGGTGTTGAGAGTTGGAAAACTATTCCATGTTCTATCGTATAGTTTTGGAACTCAGAATCTAAATACTCTCCACTTCGATCAGATCGAAGTGTTTTAATCGTTTTACTTCATACGTTTTCAACTTTAGCCTTAAACTTTTTGAACTTTTCAAAGGATTTAGACTTATGTTACATTAAATAAATGTACCCATACCTCGAATAATCATCAATAAAAGTGATGAAGTATTCATAGCCTCTCATGGCTCACACATTCATCGGACCATAGAGGTTTGAATGCACTAACTTTAGAGGCTCTTTGGACCTATAACCTTTTCCAGTAAAAGACCTTTTAGTCATTTTTCCTTCAAGGCATGACTCGCACACAAGTAAAGAATTTTCTTCTAACTCATTTATAACTCCATTCTTCTCTAACCTCTCAATCCAATTGAGATCAATGTGCCCTAAATGTAGGTGCCAAAGTTGGGTATTTTCTTTTGGAGAAATTTTAAGTCGTTTATTTTGAGTTACAGCAGTTTTAAACATCTCTATGTTATGGAGGGAATTTTTTGCTAACGATCTTTCCTAGATTTGTTTATGTATTTGATTATTATTGTTTTGGATTTGCGGCTGGTTTCTTGGATGTAGTGTACGTTCGCCCCTTGTGGATGCAATAATAATTCTCCTCGGTGTGCAGTTTCAACGGAAGAATCCTCTCCATCATTCAATGCATGTCTATGACCGCATGAATTCTAAAGTATGATCGTCAGTGTTATTCTACTCGAAGTTACTTTTCTTGTTATCTTTTATGTATTATCCTTCTGAAATTCTCTTTTGTCCGCTTGCCTATCTTTGCGTTGATAAATTAGCATCCATGATGATACTTATAATTCACTACATCCGCTAACTAAATATCGCAAGGCTCACCTCACTTTAATAGCTTCTTCAAGGTTTGACGATCTAAGTTTTATCATGTGTAAACCTCTGCTCAAACATTTGTTACCACATTCTTGATGAGTTTGTTTTTAGCTTTTCGGCAAGAGTGCTGCCACTTTCTAAGTTTGGAGGTGGCAGTGGTCCAGGCAAATGCGTCCATCACATTGTGATGCTTCAATAATAATAATAATAATAATGGTAATAAAAACTCCACTGTCAGCGTGAAGAGGAAACCCATGCTGATAAGAGTTAAAGTTGTGAAAGGAACTTGCCCGTAGTTGGATACTTCGCATGACACCCGTGCAGGTTAGCCAAAATGAAAGTAAGCGACCAAGAAAAATGCATAAGGACAACTCCTTTATCTGGCACAAGCCCGAATTAAGACAAGAGTTGAGTTAAATATGGCACACAACCAAAGTTGGATGTCCGCGTGACACTCGTGGGGGCAAGCCAAAACCGAGAACGTAGCCAAGTTCAACACTGCACTCTAATAATGTATCGCAAAGCTTTGAATTGTTTTAAACGAACGCATTATAAAAAGCTAAAAGCAAAGTTGCTTGAAATGAGTAAAAAGTTTTTTAGCAGAGGCTTGCCAGATTTAAACTTAGAAAATATCTCTTTAAAGAAGTAGCCAAAGTTGAGGAGAGCGTTGTTGTCAAGGTTAGAGGTACGAGTGAATTATATTTTGAGAAGTTAGTCAACGCAAGGTAAAGCTAGATGGTGAATTTTGAATTTCCTAAGTATAAGGCATGCTTGAGGACAAGCATGATTCTAAGTTTGGGAGTGTGATAGCTGGTAGAAATACAAGTTATTATAGCCTTTTATTTAGAATTATAAGGGCTAACAATATAATATGCAATGATTAGACTAAGAATTCATGTGAGAAGTGAGCTTGTGTCGATCAGCATAGGAAATTTTCACTAACCCATTAATATGCGCTATTCTGCGTCAAAATGTCTATTTTTGTAGCTATTGCAGGAATCGATCGCATGCGGTGAATCTCAGACTATCGCAAGAGTTATCGTGTACGTTTATCGCATGAATGTTGCGGCTATTGATCGCATGCATTCATCGCATAGATGTTGCAGCTACAAAGTAATAACCACGATAGAAGGTTGATCGCAAGGTTGGTGGAATACAATGGTACTCCGGCAAAAACGAGCATGAACGCATACCCTGGGAGTACCGAAAAGATGATGTTGACATTTCACCTACCGCACCGTTAGTGGCAGTGGTTCAGCGCTGGACCATCACGCCGTTAGTGGCAGAGATTCAGAGTTCTTCATTTCTTCAACCCATTCCGTGTGATGATCGGAGTTTTGCCGGAGATAGATCTCGAGAGAGACTACTCCACCACCTATCCATGACACCACCGATAGTCTTGACACACATCTAATGGAAGCAAGAGATTGCCTACATCTAGCCCTCCATCTCTCTTCTATCTTTGTATTGTATTATATTTTGGCTTAAGACATTAATACATGTTGTAATCAGTGCATCTCTTTATTTCCTTCGATTCCATCTTCATTAACTTCTTCTTTATCATCCCTTATTTTCATTGCAACAAAGTAAGTAAGATTGTAAGAGTATTGCATACCCAATCATACGACATAGACATATGAAACATGTAGCAAACCACCGAGAGGTGTGCATTGCGCGAGTATTGGAGTAAATCCTCTTTGCTTAGTGTGAGGCTGTAGCAACGATTGTCTATGAGCGGTCGCAATGCTTGTCTATGAGCTGATCAACGGCGACTAACTGCCCGAGCAGGTAAGTAGTGGAACTCACTAAGCAAAGTAAGCAGTGTTCCTAGAGATAGGAATAATCTTATATACAACCATGATTTATATGATCATCTTGTCTTATGAGTGCATCATTCATCATTTGGACATACTTGGGAGAGTAGTCTAAAGACCAAATCTAGGCATGGGAGAGTCAGATTGAATCGCATAAGCAAGAGTAGAAGCTTAGGAATAAGTTCTATCTGTTATTTACACGTCACATGTGCCTTAGAAATAGGTATGGTGGTATGTGGTCACCTTGTCTTATGTGTGTTAGATCGCATAAGCAAGAATAGAGACTTAGACATAAGTTCTATCGACATTTTCGCATATGCATCGCATACTTATATTTGTGTATAGCATGATCGCATAACTTGTGTTGGCTGTGGTTACCTTTGCAATCAAGTTTAATGATGCGATAAAGTTATCCCCACCACTATTTTATCTATTTTTCCATGCATCTTATTACGAATTAACAGTTGTCACGTCACTACCAACTCTCATAGTTATACTTCCATTGCTCAATTTGTTTAGTTAGGAGTAGGAGTAATGCATAGTCCTTTAACTTTATTATTCTTTTATTTATCACCACAAACACATTACTTCGCAACATTTAGTTACGAGTCCCTGAGTTCAACCTCGGATCACCCCGAGAAACTTGTGATCTCGTTATACTTAGCGAGTGAGCAAGAAAACTTGTGGCAGGAATGCATGGTCATTGCATATATTCTTAAACACATATCGCATATTTCTTAGACGAGCGTATGACCATCTATGCATGAAGATCAATGCATATCATAAGATGCACGTATATTTACTCTCCATTTTCCACCCATCAAGTCCCGCCCTAATGTGCCCACCATAGGGAAAAAGCATATTAGGACAAGAGATAAAATAACCTTATCCATTTCTGGAGATTAGATAAAGAGTTGTGCAAATACAGCCATCCTTTAGGGGGACACTCCCAGGGTGCCTCGAGTCGATGCACGAAAACTTTATCCAACCTAATGAGAGAGATCGAGGGATATGTTGTCACATGTCCCGCTCCCACTTACTATGAACATTCTCTCCATTCACCTTGGTATTGACCTACTCAAATGCCATCCTTTAGGGGGACACTCCCAGGGTGCCTCGAGGCTGAAGATAGATCTAACGGTGTGAACTATTTAGGGAGAAACGTGTAGAGGTAAAGTTAAGTACCATATACTTAAATTACCTTCCACTGAATGTTTTACCTAGGGATTTATTAACTTAGAAAACCCGGCTATTGATTTTAACTAAGTGGTTGTTTAATTTGCTAAAAAACAACACTTTCTTTTGATGATTAAACAAGTTTGATTCAAGTCTTATTGAACACTTTAACAAACTTTCATCAAATTTGCATGCCTATAACAAATCTATCTAATTCACCTTTCTAGGTAGGTTTCCAGGTAGGGGTGTGACGTTTCCATCGACTTAAGTACCCTAGCCTAGCCAGAACCAGCCTTAGCCAAAATGTCCCTTATAGATAGATTTGGTATATATTTAATCTTTTATTAGTCAATTCAATTCTATTAAACCGAATTAAAAGATTGAACTTAGGTTTCTAATCTTATTAGAAACGTGATCTTAGCTCTATCTCAATCAAATTTCAAAACTCTTTTAAAACATGGTTAAAGCCTAAGTTTGCATGCAACTCCTTATTATTGATTTTAATTTTAATTTCATTAATTATAACTCTTATAAAGAATGAAACAATTAAAACCAACCACATTGCTAAGCTAGACATTCACAAGTTATTTATAACTTTTATAAATAAACCTAAGTATCATGCTTCATGCAATGTTGATTCATTGCTAATATATAGCTTTTATATAACAAGTAATGAACTAAGCATACATGCTAACATACATCCTTATATTATAACATTTATAATAAAGATGATGCATGGATATGCTTTAATGCATGCATATATTATAACTCTTATATTATATGATGCATGAGCATGCTTTAAGTAATTTAATCATGCAAACTACTATATTATAACACTTATAATATAAAGATAATGCATGAATAAAATGCATAATCTATGGTGGATTTTAAAACTATATGACATATAAGTAAACATATATCACATGTATATTCAATAAAAGTTGATGGACCGGGATAATATGCCTCAAAATCAGAAATAAAAGCTAACTGTTACAAAAGAATTCGAGTCAACCGGTTCGAACAGGTGAACCGGGTCTTGAACTGCCCGCCTTGAAGCCTCATCACTTGATCGTGTAGTAACTCCTTCTGATCATCGAGTAACACACATTGAGTATAAAAGATTGTATAGCGGTGATCGAGTGGCTAAAGACTATGCGATGAGCATGAAAGTCCACGTGATCGTGCAACGCACATTGAGTAACGCATGCCATGCGATCGTGTAGCTAACGACTATGCGATGAGCATGATAGTATACACAATCGAGTATCAAGCGTCAAGTATTGTATACCAAGTGATCGTGTAGCTAGTGACTATATGATGAGCATGATAATCTACACGATCGTTTAGCATGCATACCTCGCGTCGAGTATCAAATACTTTGCGATCATTTACCCCGAGTGTCTACACGATCATGTAGCCCATGCAACACGATCGAGTAAACTCTTTACTCGATTGCTTAGCATTAGCTATGCGATCGTTTAGCAAATACTATACGATCGAGTAGAATATTTCTACACGATCGCATAGCCAAATCTAAACGATCGTCTAACTTGAGCTATACGATGCGACCATTGATTCCTCTTCTCCCTTAAAGCGAATAGCAACTCTTTGCATCTGAAGCTTCTTCACGAATGACTCAAAACACTAAAAAAAACTAATACAGACTCGATTGCAAGATTATAGCCCAAAAACATAGAGGCCCTTAGAAAACAACTTTTGTAAAAGTAAAGAAAGCTTAAATAGAGACAATTATCCCAAAACATCCATCAACAACATCCACAAACACATTTAACACTTAAACGTATTGCAAAATACTTATAAATCCACCAAGACTGTTGATAACGGGTAGAAATGCACGTTATTACAGCGCAAAGTTATAAAACAATGCAAGATTGCGATGGTAAAAATATACAATATTGCGTCCAAAAGCATTAAGTTCACAACATTGTGATCGCATGCGTCCATCGCATTAAAATAGCTAACTTATGTATTTTCGTGCAGAAAATGTGTTGACGCAAGGCGGAAATGCAATCCAAAGAAATTAACATCCGAGTGCATTAAGAGATTGCGACCGCAAGGCTATGCGATAATTTGCACTCGCGAATATCTGCTCAAGAAGGTGGCCGCATAGAGCCGGCGCATCAAGGTGGGCACATCTGGATGAAAGCTTAATAAATCACGATGGGACAGAAAGCTGATGACAGTCGATTTCGAATTAAATTGACAAGCGGTTAATGACCTACTATAGCAAGTACACTCAACTTTTTAGTGACAATTATTCGGCGCATCAAACAAAGAATTAATGCCATCCCATCAGTGCAATCATAAGAGAGAATAAGCTTTTCACCCTGAAGCTCTATAAATACCGAAGGCCATCTTTAGTGAAGGAGTTCGTCCAGTTCGCCCAGTTTTAGAGTTCACTATTTAGACGATACTTAGCCTTGTTCTTAGTTTCATATACTTAGAAGGCAGAAGTGGAAGAAGGGAAGAGACGCCGGAAGATCATCCTGGTCAGCTCGAGAGAGCAAGATTAGATCTGCATAAGAAAGAGATAGGGACTTAAAGATAAGCTCTGTTTACCAACATACATCGCATGCACCCTAGAGATAGGTTATGGTAGTATGCGGTCGCCTTGTATATGTGTGTGTCATTCATCATCACATAGACAAAAATAGAGGCTTAGATAAGTCCTATAGACATCATCGCATATATCGCATGCGTTCTAAGACTAGAAGCCGTAGCATTTGTATTGAGAAATGATTTGTTGTTGTATGTGTGTAGCATGATCGCATAACATGAACGCAATCCTAGGAAGTGTTAGCGAAACCCCTTCTCAACTCGTTCCCCCGCATATTCATTGCATCTTTCGTATTATTAATTCTTTTCTTAACTTCGCTGCATACATTTTATACTGTAAACAACAAACCAACCAACTCTTTGATTTATTTGTTACCGTAAGGTGATCTAAAAATTACCATCGCATAGTGTTTTCCTTAGTCCCTGAGTTCGACCCTGGGCTTACCAGGCAACTCAATAAGATTTATACTTGGATCTTGTTGAGAAAACTTGCATGCTCAACACATTTTCCACCAACGCATTCTTACCATTATTTCATCGCATAACAACACGCATCAACTGTAAATGAAATTCAATACAACAATTGAATTTAGAAATAAGAACAACCTGGCTCTAATACCAATTAAAGGAACTCTAATTAGAGAGGTCCTATGAGCATAAGCGGATCGTCTAAACTCCATTCTGAAAGAACTCATACATTCACAGTCATACTAAACAGATTATGCATTAAATCATAATTTACAGCATGCTTCTTGAAATAAATACAAAGGTTAGAGAGACAATACCTTTGAAGAACACTTCTTCAAGAATATCCCTCGACCAAGCACGAATGCAACGAGCAAAAACTCAAACTCGATCTCCCTCGAACACCAGCAAGTAGAAACTTGATCCTCAAACTGATCCGGACACCACCACTAGATTACTTTGGTATTCTCAGTGTGAGAATCCAGGAGTGGTGGGCTCTGGCTTATTTTGGTTAGAGGGAAGGAGGAAGACAATCGAGGCAGCGATGACCGTATTGTGTAGAAGATGGAAGTCTATCACATAGACTTGATACTTGATTGTTAGACTCTCAAGCTATCGCCTAGTAAACTCGATGCTATCGTATAGACATTCGATAGAGAATCTGATAACTCGTTTCGTAGAATAATTAGAAAACTACTTTTTCATATTTATTCCACTTTGCCATAAAAATCGTATAATTACCCACTAAGGATGGTTATTGAGAAAGGAATTAACTATCATATAATTAATAAATATGATAATTAACTTATCATATTATATTTATAACCTATAGTTTTAATATTGCATCATATACAATATATAAACCATAGTTCTTTTTCTATTTTATGGTATTTCATATAAATATATTTATGTTAAATTTAATAACTATGAATCTAATTTACAGAAATCATAGTTGAGTCATATTCAAATACTAGTTCCTTCAATCAAATAATAATGTATTAAATACATTGTATCAATTATATCATATATAATTTAATTATATCATATATAAACAAATTCCCTCTTGTTAATTTGAACATTTCAAACTAACCCAAAAACTAATTCTCAGCTTAAATCCACGATTCTGCCTTCGAGCGTCTTTGTGCTCTAGCTAGGGGTAGTTTTGTAATTTCATGCACCTTTTTTCCTTTTGACCTGGTTGCTTTGTTAAGGCTCCAATTTGATCTGTTTTAGCTTTGTTAGCTTCCTAACACTCGGTTCTACCTCTTAAGTGCTCGATGCCTATAAAATAACATATTTAAGACATTAAGTAGCAAAACAATCCTTAGTTAAGCAAAGGAAAATAGCACTTTTTGAGTGCTATCAAACAAGCTCAACTTAATTCTTGATCGTCCTCGAGTAAGGCAAAAACATGCAATCGGCAGAGAATAATATGTTTGCTTAGTTACAAGGCTTGTTGCTTACATTTTAACAGTCTGTCAAGGTCATCCATATAATCAACAATATACTCTAAGGACAAGCAATCAATTGAGACAATTTAAGAAAGCTCTCTTCAAATCTATAAAAGCATAAGTGAGTTAAAAGCCATTCTAGCTAAGCCTAAGCAAAGCCTGTAATAGTTTTATAAATTCTTCCATTCCCTTCCCCCTACCTTGACTCAAAAGATAAAAAATTAAACTTCCTAGACCAAAAGTGGCAATGACATGCAATAAAGGAAAACCAACTTCAATTCTTTCTTATCCATTCTCTTTTCTTTCTAAGCAAATGGAGAGGAAACCTAATTCAGAAAGATTGCTTTTGTTTTGTCTTGCCCACTGGAATTACAAGAATAACATCCAACTACAGTTTGAATTCCTTCAAAGGTGCTTAAGCTTGCTCATTTCTCAAGAACGTTTTCGGTGCAAAAGAAATCACAAGTTGCTTAATCATCTCTAGCTACTCACATCCTCATGAAAACGAAGAAAACCTCTCCTTTTTTTTCTTTTTTTATTGCTTTCCTTTTTCTCTTGCTCTTTCTTCTCTCTATTTTCTTTTTTTTTTTTTTTAATAAGTGGAAAAAATAGTTGGCTATATCCTTGTGCATGCATAACTAAATTGATGTTTAGGAAAGCTTAATCCTATCACTAAGCCTTTTTAGGGTGACAACAAACATCTAGGCCCTACAATGCTACTTTAAGCATGCAAAAGACCTAGGACACGCAGGCAAAGAACTCAAGCGTGTATGAGAAATAGATGAAAAAAATTGTAAAAAAGGGTAAAAACTCATGCTTATTTTCTTCCTACATTATCTAAAACATGAAAGATCTTAAATGAGTGTATTACCAATGGTTCTAATAGCGAGCAGAAGCAACAACGCAAAGGAGCAATCAAAATCACACAAGTCCGAGCTAAGATGCTCAAGGACTGCTAGATATGCATCAACACAAAAGCAAGCTAAACCCATAACACCCCCAACTTTTAGAACATATATTCTCCCCAATGTATAAACGTAAAAACCAAGAGTAGGGAACAAATTAAAGGGGAATAGAGAAACTCCCTTGAATTTGGGCACGCTGAATGGAGGGTTGAGCTTGTATTAAGCTACAGCCTCATAAAAGGTAACTCTACAAATAGAATTTCTCAGTCAAGCTAAAAAGAAAACAAGAAGCTACACTTAAAAACTTAAAATAAAAGGAAAGCAATAAAATTTAAAATGTTTGACTATCTCTAGAAAGTGCAAATTTTTAAGGTTGGTTGCTCGACCATATTTTACATGATCATCCTGAATCAGAATTGATCAGTACCTCTCCATCATCTGTCTTTGAAGCACTGAATTGCCCATTATCCTAGAAGGGTAAAATCTTACTACACGAAAAAGGATAAGTGAAAGCATCATCATCAAACATGGAGAATTCCTTGGATTTTTCACATCACTCAATAGAGATTGACCCTTCCCCAACATTTATTTAAGCTTTGGCGGTCTTAAGAAAGGGTCTTCCTAATATAATATATTTTCAAGAAGAATAAGCATTTTCACTAACATTCAAAACATAAAAGTCAGTAGGGAAGAGAAAACCATCAACATATTCACAGTGACATCTCTAACTACTCATAATGACTTAGTCAGAGAACGGTCCGCCAACCAAAATAAAATTCCAAGATTTTGCAAATTCTTTAGTTTAAGCTCATAAAAGACAGAGGTTGGCATCACATTTATAAAAGCTCCTGGATCTATCATGGCATTCTTAAGCTTCTACTTACCTATTTTGCAAGGTAAAATGAACATACTTGGATAATTATACTTCTTTGGAAGATTATCTTTTAGAATTGTCATTGTTTTCTCGAGTTTAGGCTCTTCCTTCTTTTTGACCCTTTGAACATTGCCCATCTCAGAAGAGCATGCAGCCACAGATCCAAAGGTTTCATCATTCACATCTTTCTTATCTTCACTTCTCTCATGACCTACTTGTAAAGAGGGCTACGGGGTTGCTATTATGCATGTGAGATCGATCATAGTGAACAATTCTTGCTCGTTCAATCTGAGTGGTAGGGCCTCAAATCCTTCTTCCTCACTTTCATTGTCTAGACGAAACACTTCATCAAACACATTTTTAGTCATCATATAGAGAGATTCAAAAGGATCCGAAGAAGATATTACACTTACATTCCTAACCTAGTTGCTGAGTAGGGAACTTACCAGTCTGATTGTCAAGCTTGCTCATGGTGGCGGCTATCTGTGAAACATGATTCTCAAATTTTGCATTTATGATCTTGTCTTCTGCTAGAACAGTAAGTTCTCTTTTTGGAGAGTCATCATCTTCTGTTGAAATCTCCCAGAGGTCTCTGCCAATGACTTGACAATGTCCTCCAATGGTATACCAGAGTTTAAGTTGCTTGGCTATTCAGCTAGTCCTCTTCCCCAATAAGAGTTTTAGTGGTCCCGCCATCCTTGATTATATGAGCTACAATGATGTTCACATCTTCATCCTCCTTGGTTTCCAACATAGTTCACTTCCTCTAGAGAATCTTGAGGTTACAGTTGAGCAAGGGCTACTTGTTGCGCAAAAGAAGTAAGATTATATTTGAGACTTAAGTTCACTTACCTCATGAGTAATGGCCATGATGGCAGGAGCTTGCATCCCGAAGTGCTGAGAGTTCTTAGCCATTGTAGAAATAAGTAATCTGGCCTTGATGAGAGTTTTATCAACTAATGCTCTACCAGCTACAACATCGATAGTGCTCCGATCATTGGAGAGCAACCCCTCATAGAAATATTGGATCAAGAGCTAATATGAAATCTGATGGTCTGAAAAACTCACGCACAACTGCTTGTAATGCTCTCAGTATTCATACAGGGTCTCTTCAGCACCCTGAGTGATTTCGTAAATCTTTTTTCTTATATTAATGGTTTTAGAAGCTGGAAAGAATTTTTCTCAAAACTTCTTTTTCAGCTCGACCCAAATTCTAATAGATCTTGGAAGTTGGTAATATAGCCAATCTTTTGCTCCTTCTGTCAGAGAAAATGGAAAGGCTCTCAAATTGAGTTATTCTTCAATTATTCTATGGGGCCTCATACCTTCATAAACCATGTGAAAGTCTTTCATATGTTTGTTTGGGTCCTCTCCTGGATAACCATTGAACTGAAGCAGCAAATGAATTAGGTTTGGCTTAAGCTCAAACAGAACAGTGGTCTCCAGATAGACTATACACAGCAATTGTTGTGTCATGTCGGGTTTAGCCAACTACCTCAATATACACTCTGGGGCTTCCCTAATGTCTGCCTCGGGCTCTAAGTTCTCGATCTCCTTTTCTCTATGCTCCAGAATGTCTTCTTCTTCCTTTGGTCCAATTGAGTGTTGTGATCCACCTCTAGTCTTTGTTTTATTTCTCTTCTGAGTCTCCATTTCTTACTGTCTATATCTATTTATTAGGTTCTCAAGCAATTTATGTATTTTGGAGTATTACGTATTGTTCAGGGTTGATTTGAAGCTATTAAAAGTTATATCGAGCACCCGGAGCTTCAAAGGATGCGTTTTCCCCAAGAGAGTTGGCACAGTGGCGCCATGTTTAGCGCAACGCATTTTCCAGAATCAGTGAAAATGCAATTGCACCATGACTCTTCGAGGTTTGACAGAAAGAAGAAGCGCTTGCACGAGCACATGGCCAAGGGCAAGGTGCAATAGCACCCTACCCGGCGCTTTGATAAGAACTTGGAGCACCGCGGCGCTGCCCCGAGTTTTATAAAACAATCTCTTTCTTTTTTAGGCTTTTTCAGGGTCAATGGAGGTTCAGAAGAGAGCTACAATTTCTTCTTCTTCTTCTTCATATTTCTATCATCTTCAGGTTAGATTTTTACTTTCTTTTTGTTTGTAACTAAGGAATGGAGCTCCTCCTCTTCGGTTTGTCATGGATCGATGAGGTAAGGTTTTATTTAGTTTAGTGAGCAAGAACTAATGTAGTTTTGTGAGATTTTTGTTGAATAGACTGAATGTATTTTTATTTAGGCATCTTTGAATCTTATTTAACTTCTAAATGCATGTTTATAGATTGCCTATTGCTTCATAAATGTGTGTCGCCCCTATTAGTCGATTTAGGCTTGTTGGATGTATTTTGTTGTTCGTCTGGCTTGAATCCCTAAGTAGCAAATGGTTAAATCATATGTGTTAATATTTATAGTCTAATCTTGAATCTTAGAATGTATGCCTAAACTAGTTTCAAAGATAACTTGATTAACTAGTTGGACTATTTAATCGATTAATCACACAATGGAATCTTTAATCGTAATATGAATGGTTTAATCCCATATGGCCTCTATTGAACCCAATAGGACTAAAACCATTTAGATTAATTAGAGCCTTAAGCGTTGATTGATAATTAGGGTACTTGCTTGATTTAATCGAACGATTCGATTGCCTATAATGTCGATGAGTTTGGCTGGACCAAGTAGGTCGTTGTACAAGTATAAATTGAAGTCATTTGATCAACTGAAATCAATGATCGAAGTTGCATAGGAACCTCTCTTGCTCTTGAAACTAGATTATTTCAATCCTAAGTTACATTTACCCATTCCTTTTATTTTAATGCACGTTATCTATCTCTATCCACACCAAAACACCCCCATTTACTACGATAACAAAGAAATTAGTTTTACGAAACTCATACTAGTGCTTCCCTGCAGATCGACCTGTACTTGCCATTGTTGCTACATCCTTGTAGTAGTAGTAGTAATATAGTTCGGTGTATTATAAATTTCATTTGATTAGTGGAAGTTTACAGGCAACAGTAAATCTTATTATCAACTGTCAAATGAACCTTCTCCTGCAAACTATTCGATTCATCACCATATGCATTCACTGTCTTCAATTCTTAGTCGTCATCATCTACATATGCTGTTTTTGTAATCATATTATTTTCACATAAATTGTTATTGTAAAACCCGCACCTTACTTTCCCCTTTTAAGTTAAGTTTTTTTGTTTGAATTAACAAAGTTTTGGGGTTAAATATTTATGTTAGTTTGAAACTGTGGGTTTTGAGGCAAAGGATAAGTTGAAGAAGGAAAATGTTTAAGTATGGGAGCTTAGCTCTCGGGTACTTACTAATCTAGCCTTTCAAAGAGAAATTTTGACTAAGTGTGGTCGTTAACTGAGCATCGAGTAAGCATAAGGTAGGCATCAAGTAAATGCTCTCGAGCATCGAGTATAAGCAATCGAGGAAGGGTCGAGCATCGAGTATAAGCGATCGAGGAAGGGTCGAGCGTCAAGTGTAAGCGATGCGAGAAAGGATCAAGCGTTGAAGTATAAGCGAGGAAGGGTCGCGCATCTAGTACGAGCGATCGAGTAAGGAGCGTGCATCAAGCAAGCCATCCAACACCGAGTATCCCATCAAGTATCAAGTCCTTCCCATCGAGTATTCAACAGAGAGCCATTGAAATTTTCATCGAGTAATGACCCTTCTCCATCGAGTTTTTCCAGCAAGGATCGAGTTTGCTAGAAATGCTCAATTTTAAACTTTTCTTTTAGTTATCTAGATAGATGGCATAATCTAAGTCCTTAATCTCCACTAGTAGGTGAGGTGGCTTATGGAGATTTCATGCAAAAGAGTTGGACGTTAGTATAAAAGGGAAGAGAAATTCAAGAGCTCGTTTTGGATGATTTTCTTGAGCAAACCAGACGAACTTGGTACCGTTAGAAAGCTCTAGAGCCTGAAAACGAGCCTTTGGAAGGGAGTTCTCACCGGAAAGAGGGCCAAATAAGGAAGCAAGAGTCGAAGGTTCATTTTCGGGCACTCGACGAAAAATCGTAGATCTAGATCGAACCACTTGGAGTTTCAAGCTGAAATTTTAAAGTATTATTGTTAAAATCATTTTAAGAAAATTTGTAGAAGGAACTTGTGCAAGATAAGGTTTGGGGTTCGAGTTACATATTTTGGAACCTAGAATATTTGTTTAAGTAGGGAAGTTGCGGTTTAAGGCTTTTGGAAGATTTTTTAAGGCCCAAGTTAAACCACAAGGAGTTTTACGCTGAAACTTTGAGGTAACGTTATTAACAAAATTCTGAGCATGTTTGGAAAGGGAACTTTCTTAAAATGAATTCTAGTTTTCAAGTTATTGACGTTAGAATCTGAATCTGGAAATTTGGACGAACAAGAAACCTCTTGCTAAGTATGGTTTAAAGAGTAGTCTTAAAACGGAGACCAAAGTAGTAACTAAACTCTTATTCTTTTATGTGTAGAAGTTACGTCCATTGGAAAGGCTTACCAAGCTTAGGAAAAATCAAGCCTATATATCCGTGAGTGACTAAATGTTTTCAAAAATATGTTTATAAAGGAACATGCGTTCCAAATAAATTTTATGCTAGCGTTCATGGGTTTTCCAAGCAACTAAAGTTTATACTTATGTTTTAAAGGGTTCATGGCATTTCTTAAGCATGATGTTTTAAGTTATTTAAAGGAGTCTTACTAATCCTAGTGCATGTTAAAATTGAATGAAAGAGTATTGCAAACTACATGTTTATAATTCATGAAGCATGCATATTGAATTGTAATAATGCTCTTATGGCGAAAGCTAAGTAAGTGCTATGCCTAAAGCTTATGATACTCAAATTTTCTATGAATATTATGATTCTAATAAATCTAATACCGAAGGTGTAGAAGGTATCCGAGGAAGTATCTAAAGTGTTGACGGTACTTAATATATTCCACGTGCACGTAGGTAGTTCTATATGAGAGGCCGAAGTATGGGTCTCCTGGCCACAGTCTTTATAACGGGACCAAAGTATGGGTCTCATGGCCAAGAATGGACGTTGGGAGCTTAAGCTACAAATGCTCGTTCTCAACTAAGGTTTGACAGTATGTTTGATTATGATGCTATGATTAGTGTACGATACTATGTAAGTTGCTTGAGATTATTTCCAGCATGTTTATTTGTTACAATAATGTATATGAAAGGCTTGAGACAAACTGTATTTCTATGAGTCTGTTTTCAAATGTTTTTCTTGCCTCAAGTAGCAATCAGTTTCCTTGCAGTTGAACCCACTGCTGCTTGCCACTCAAGCTCGGTTAGGAAGGAAGAAGCTTAGGATAAACTTGTTTGATGTACACATATTTTGAGAGAGTCTGAGACTTTGTAGATTTTATTTTAGGACCCATGATTCATTTTTGTACTGTTCGTTGGACATATGTTTGTTGTCTTTTCGGATTTGTATTTAGCTTGTTTGGCTGGTTAAAGTTATAATTGTTTTTACTGCTAAATCGTTTTTGCATATTAAGGATTTTAAGTAGGTTTCACTTAAGTTAGACAGTAAGTACTAGCAAGTAGGTTGATAACTGTTGTCGTCGTATCCCCTTTTGATTTTAAAGGTTGAACTGAGAGGGGGTATGACAGTTATAGTGTAATGTGATTGTTACACTTACAATGAAGGTTGGAATTAAACTATGCTTAAATCAAGTTAGATGCAAGTGAATGAGGTTATAGTATTGAAAAATATTTATTATTTTGCATGATGTATTAGTCATCCACTTAAGGAAAACTATCAAGAAAGCTAGTGCCAAAATAATTTACGTGGAGGGAAGGAACAGGGGGGAGTGTCTTTTGGCATTCCTCAGCAAGATTTTGGCGGAAAGCGAGGGACACGAATGCAGGCTTAATCAGAAGTTGACACCCATTTATTGCTACGCATGTTTCATTTGGTACAAAATGTATAGACAGAGAGCTTAAGAGTTTATCCAAATTAAACGTCTTCAAATCTCTCTTCTTTTCTTTTCTCTTTTTTTTTTTTTTCATTGTGTAATCGGTCAGCTTACGCACTAATTTGACGAGACAACTCGTTAACCTCAAAGAATTCAAATATCTGTGTTTTTATACAAAATCAATCACAAACAAAAGTGGGGCACTGAAATGCATGAAAAAGAAAGAAAAATTGACATATAGAGAAAATAATGGTAAGCCCACACCACACCCCATTATTGTAAACGTTTAACACAGCTGCCGTGTGTCCATTCCATTCTTCAAACTAATGGAAATGCCATATTATAAATTGTTCCCCATTGCCAAATTGAGGGATGTTAATGCTCAAGTAGGCATTGACTTTGAACTTTAAATATTATTATAATAATAATAACAATAATAGCAAAAATGACCCTTTTTGAATGCTTCTACTTTTGTAGGAAACAAAGATTGGTTGGTGGGTACATTGTTATCATGTCTTTGTCTAGTGTTGTATATAATGCATGGTCATGCCAACCTGCGGGAAAGATCTTTGGAAGTTTGGAACATTATTTAGTGGACATTACTATATGCCCACGCTTGCCTTCTCTCTCATCTTACTCATCCCCTTAAATTTAATGAAGTGACGTAAATTTATAATTCTACTTTATTTAGTTAGTTTTGATGGAGGAATTTTTTTTAAGTATTGAATCAATTTTCAAATGTTTTTATGAGTGGAGGAAAAAAAAGACTCATATGTCAAACATTGCATCGAAACATCGTGTGACACGTCAATTTAATTATATAGTGTTACATCAAAGTTAATTATCTAATTGAATGGTGCAATAAATTTGATATTACTCACTTAATTATGAAAACTTTTATATAGAATTCTACATTGAATTTAATATTTTAACTTTAAATATCAGTTGACATTTTATAAACGATGATAGATCGACTCTATAATGTCAATTTAAAAAAAAATGCCTATTTCTATGAAAGTTTGTGTGCATAAAAGTAAATTTAATAAAAGATGATCAGACAAAATTAATCATTGTAAGTGCAATTAAGATAGTGATTCAAAACCGTCATATAGACCTAGAGAAAAAAGCGAGAGATGAAACTTGATTTTATAATGATGGTTTGGAACCGTCATCATAGGTTATAAAAAAAAATTAATCCAAAACCACGTCATTTTGGTTTATAATGATAGTTTTGGCTTAAATTTAAGAAATAATTATTTTTTATACAATTTCTCGATTAGTCATACTTCTTAACCCTAAAATTCTCGCACAACTTCCACACAATTTTATGGCAGCTTGGAAAATTTTCACAAAATGACCTAAAACCCAAAACTTTTTCTACCAATGACCTCTTCCTAAAAACTTTTCTACCACTAACCTTTTGCCCATGTGAAATTCGAAAATTACTCCCAGTTTTTAAAAAGCCTTTCAGACCCCACCACATTTCTTCTTCCTTCAACGATTTCTTCAGCCCTTCATTCAATGTGCATTCAATATATCACCAACATTCCACCAAAACATTTATTCCAACTAATATTCTTCCAATAGCATTGAAGAGAATGGAACGTCACTCTCATAGTATTCTCTATATGATCACTTAGTAATATCTAAACGCTCGCTTAATATTCTCTAAATGCTCGTTTAGTATTCTCTATCTGATCGATTAGTATTCTCTCAACGATCAAGAAATGAACGAAATGGAGGGAGGCCCTATTGTTGTAAAGTATTCGTAGAGACGCGCGTTCACCAAATGGTCTAAAGGCTTTTTAAAAATTAGGGGTAATTTTGGAATTTCGCATGGATAAAAGGTCAGTGGTAGAAAAGTTTTTAGGAAGAAGTCATTGATAGAAAAGTTTTTAGAAAGAAATCATTGGTAGAAAAGTTTTTAGGTTTCAAGTCATTTTGTGAAATTTTTCCGACAGCTTCGACTTCCTTGCACGACTTCGTTGACGACAAGTTTCCACGGCAGCGACTAATTCAAGAAAATCAAGCCACTTGAAAAAGATTTGAATATACATGCTTGGTTATTTTATAGAAATTGAGTAATTGAAGCTAAATGAAATTTTTACAAACTTATATCAAGAAAATCAAGCCATTTGAAGAAGATTTGAGAACCTAAGAGAAAAGAAATAAAGAATTGAAGTTAAGAGAATAAGAAAATCATTGGGAGCAAAAACATTCCAACATTCGTAATTTGGTTCTATAACGGATTTCCACTTTGATTAAATTTTGGATTCTAATTTAATTAAATTATGGAGTTCGCATTTAATTATATTGAAGTTTTTGCCAATTTATCACTACAGAAAATAGCATATATGATAGCTAATGAAAAATGTTATAAAAAGGCTTTTATAACGTTTTTGCATAGGTCTTGACAGCCCTTATTATTAAAAGTCTAAGATTTTTTTATAGCGTTTTTCTATAGCTATAACCAATGCTATAATATAATACGAAAGTATTGCTTAAATGTATTGCTACGAAAACATTTGATAGCGTTTTTGCATAAATCTTCACATAGCTAGAATATTGTGCTATCGTTTGCTTATAATAGCATTTTTTAGTGCTATTATATACTATCAGTAACCTTTAATCTTATGCTATAATAATCTTATTTACTCTCTTCTCATTGCAATGGTTATTGTAGTCACATTTTCATAGCATTCATTTTTTGTTACATGAATTTTGTTAGTCTTTTTCCATTGCCATAAAAAAAAGTAACTTTTTTAATAATATAATTTCTAATAGTGTAATTTGTTCGGTAACTAAATTTTTTTTTTTTTTTTTTTTTTGCTACAAATGAACTCATTTTATTAATTAAATATCCGGTAAATTGATTTAGTTTCGAAAAAAGTTACTTTTATTTTTAAGTTAACAAATCTATACATGATGTAGTATACATATATAACACATTAAATACGACATTACTTCATGTTCTAATTTAAATTTTGTAATTCACCTGTATTACGAAACAAAAGTGTTCATTAATTTTCTAGAAGAAAAAGTTATCCAACAATACAAGATAAAGTATCTGACTTAACTTCATTTTTATCAAGATAAATTAGATCACAAAATACAAAAATTCATCAATTATCCAAGATAATTACATCGTCATGGAATTAAAAGTAACTATCAACTTTTATCTTCTTGCATGTGTAAAATTCATCGTTGTTCCTTCACTTCACTACCTTATCCTGAATTCGATTCTGTTCTGGTTGGTTGTGGTCTCGGCCTTTGTTGTTAGGAGGAGAGTCATCTCTTTTTCTTTCATATATCCTACTTTCATAGTTTGTTTCCCTTCGTTTCTTTGGTTCCTGGACAATAAGAAGCTAAGATAATCTAAATAAATCTAGAGAAAAGAAGATAACAAAAATATCATCTTCAAGAAACATGGGTTAATAATAAGAGAACAATTACGGAAGAATATAAGCTCATACATCAACATTCAAGAAGTTGTTTCACATTTCTTTAATCTTTACAATTAATTAGTGTAACTACTTGTATCAGAAATTAGTATAAATAATCATCATTTACAAATTTTAGACACAACAACAATACATAGCTTCAAGAAAACTTGAAAGATTTGTAAAGAAAAAAAGGGTATGTGACTTAGCTTCTTAATAAAACTCTTTCCTTCCCGAAGATGTAGGCTTTAATAGCCGAACCACGTACATCAATTTACTTCTTCTCTTCTCATCGTCTACAAGATAGTTCAAGATAGCTCATCGTTTGCCTTTTTTTTTCTTCATATCGTCTAGAAGATCGACCGATCATCTACCTTTTCTTCCAGCAATCGTCTACACGATTGCATGATCGTTTACCCTTTCCTTCTGCCATCGTCTACCTGATTGCAAGACTCCTCCATCGTATACTCAAAGTAATCGCATAGATCAAACAAGAAAGCATTGGGGTTAGAAGAAAATAAAGAATACAGAAAGACAGAGAACGAGAGAATCTGAAAGCTAGAGAGAGAAAGGAATTCTTTTGTTTGCATTAATCACCCATCAGAAAACAAAAGACTTTTCATTTTTCCATCAGACAAAGAGCAGTGGGATTGATCACGTGTAAGGCATCAGCTGGAAAATTGTGGGCTCTTCTCAACTAAGTTCTCTACCAACCAAAGAATTTGGGGCAAAGAACGGGGCTTTTCGAATTGGATCAACAGTAAAGGGTCTCACATTATTTTCATCATTTGGGCTAATTTGTTTTTCTTTTTCAGAAGTAGGCCTAACAATTACTACTATATTTGGCATATGGGAGGCAACCGAAGAAATCCGACAAACATATCAAGCTTCTAAAAATAAGAGAACATTCACTCGTCACTGCTTCATTCTGAATGCTTGAAGTGCATCAAGAAAAAAGATGAATGTTTTTTTCCAGACAAATAAAATAACTTATTACATAAGTCCAATACAGAGAAGCGCAAAGATGAATGCTTTTTCCAACCCTTGCCAAAAATTCAAAGTCTAGCGCCAACTTGAAAATCAAGCAGAGCCTTCTCCAAAATCTATGATAATGGAAAGTCATTTTCTAAAATATAAAATTAAATAACTCAAAAACACCTTACCAACAGAAACAAAAAATTACCAAACAGAGGTTGACTTCTTGATGATTTTACGTGAAGACGGAAGTGTTGATATTGGTAACCTAAATCTCCTATATTCACGTAGTTTGTAAATTTGTATAAACAAATTGTTATTAATAAGATAAGCGTTATTTTATATGTGAATTAACTCAATCCAATAAACTAAGATCTTAGGTTATTTTCTGTAGTTTAAACATGTATGTGGTGACATATAAGTGGATCGTTTGTAAGTAATAACCTAAATAGTTTGTAGTATATGGATAAGGTTGGATGTCTTATCCTAGTGATACTACGGATATGATCTACTTTGTAATTGTTACAATTGTTATAAAGTGTTACAAATGATCTGATCCTGATCATTCATGTAGAGACATGTGAGTGGGGTATCTTGTACAAAGAGTTTGTATAAGACCGACTACGAAATGATTAGTCTATCTTTATAACATCATAACTTGAAGAGACTTACATTTCACTAGGATGACCATAGGTGACTTGACCTTAATCCTGAATGAGTTATGAACTCTTGCTTATGAAGGTTGTCCTTTGATTTGCATGGGGGAGAGTGGTTGAATTGGCCGACTCAACATGCCTACCATTTTGGAAATTCGTCTGAGTGGGGAGCTAGGAACTCAACTACACCAGATGAAATTTGCTCCTTTCTATTATTAGGGTAAGTAATGAATTTCTCTCTTAAGGGTTGATTCTAGGTCTTGAACAATGAGGGCCCTCATCTTCTCATTGGCCAGAGAGGGATCTAGTTATAGTGGGGCTATGATCAATTGTTCATTAGAGGGTCAGTGGTACTTAAGAAGTTAGATGTAACTATAGGGGTAAAATGGTAATTTTGATCCAACTGTAATTACGAACAATTTGTGAAGGATCAATGCATCATTGATTAGTTATATGCAATGGACACAAAAATTTATCTACAGTGCAAAGAGTGTAGTTATTGATCTTTAGTGGAGTGACCGGCAGTTCATGAATGTTGACTAATTTAATTAAAAAGTAAATTAATTAATTTTGTATCATTGGAACTTCTAATCTGTAGATCCATAAGGTCTCTTTGCTAGCTCAATAAGGGTTTAATGAAAATCAATTAATTTTGGATTAATTTGAATTATTCAAATTAATTAAAAGAAATTAATTGTATGAGATACAATTATTATAATGTATGTGGATACATTATAATATAAATTTTAATGAGAGAAATAAATATTTGAGTATGATTCAAATATTAATTATATGAATATGATTCATATAAAAACTATAGGTTAAAATTAATGTGAATTTGATTCATAATAAAATTATAAGTTATATAAGAAAAAAATAAAATATGGGTATATTATATATGATATAATATAAACTATAGATTATATATATTATGTGTAACATCGTATATAGTTTTTATATTAAGGTAATATAATCAAATCGTGAAATAACTCCCAGGGAGTTATTTCACGTTATGAAGGGAGTTATCTGACAACTCCCTTCACATCTCTCATACGAACATAACAGAAGGATTGAGATGTAGTAAGTTCAATACATGAAACTTAGAAGAAAAAAGGTTTCTCTCTGCAGAAATTTGATTTTCATCTTCTCTTTTGTACAATTCTCTCACGAGATATCTCCCTTCTTCCTTTCACCAAAATTAATCGAAAAGCCCACAAAACTCTACTTGATACTCACCTTGAGAATAACAAGGTAGCCATTGTGGTGGTGTCCAAAAAATTTGCAATGTAAGTGGTTGTTGTGTTCGAGAGAAGATCTGAGTTCGTGGGAGTATTTCATAGAGGAGTTCGTGATCTTGCTAGAGAGGAAAGTAAGAAGAAAAGTTCTTCAAGGGTAAGTTGTATCTCTTTCCCTTTCCTCTTTGCATTACGTAGTAAGCATGCTTAAGGTTGAATATTGTTTATCCTCTTAGTTCTTTGTATTTCTCTGTTTTAACAAGTTCCAAAACGAATTCATTGACACAAGTGATCGTTTGCTTCCACTGCAGGAATTTGATTTCTTTCATTTGGTATCAGAGCCAAATCATATCTTTGAATTTCTTTTTGAATCCTAAATTCAGAGAATTTAGATAATATTGTTTCAATGCATTTTGAATGTATGGATCGTTTGCACATTGGATGTTTACAAAACGTTGGCACTTAGAATTTACTGCTTTAATTTGATTAAAGTTGTAAAGGCCAGTGTTTTTGGGTATTTTAATTTCGCTATCGAGTCTGTAAGTATGTGTCGCTCGAGATGCAAGAGTTGCAGAGGAGTTTGGTACTATATGGAGCAAGAACGGGCTGCAGATCAATGGAAAATTACATACTATGTTACGCTAACGAGAGAGCGTAATTACATTGCCTTTTACGCTGGAGCATAAAGGGGCAAGCGTAGTTACACTCCAGTTGAGCATTGTTATACGTTGGGCAATTATTCAGCCCGGCATCATTACGCTCCTGCCGAGCGTAACAACGCTTGCACATCATAAGACTAGCGTTGCTATGCTCTTGCCGAGCATAGCGACGCTCCGTGGCCAACGTAGTTACACTCTTGTCAAGCATAATTACGCTCCGAGGCATCAAGCACGCGTGTCCTAGGCGGTTGGAGGTCGTGGGTTCGAGACCTGAGGCTGTTATGGAGTAGTTATTTTATGTATTTTATTTGAATTATGTAATTTATTGTTTTTTAATTAATTAAATTAATATAAATGTTATATTAATTTAATTAATTGCTTAGGAGAGCCAATTTTTGGTCCATTGTTGTTTAATTAATTTACATATGATGTATCATTAATTTTATTATATTGCATATTATATGTCATATAGTTTAAAATCCCACAATAGGATAAACATTTTATCATGCATCATATTAATATGATTTCTATATTATATAGTTGCATGATATATTAAGCATACTCATACATCATATTAAATATCAATGTTATATTATATGATTGCATGCATATTAACATGTCCATGCATCATACTATAATATAAAAGTTATCTTATATGGTTTGTAATATAAGTATTATATTATATAGTGGATGTGTTATTTATTTTCATTAGTTTATAATATAAGTATTATATTATATCATGAAAATGGAATTACATGAAGTATGACATTGCTTAGAAATTATAAATTTTATATTTATTTAATGTCATCTAGATGCATGATTATAAGTTTCAATTATTTCATTAACCTTATAACTGTTATAAATGTAATGAATTAGACTTAAAATCTATAATCAAGAATTGCATGCAAGCATATGTTAAAATTAATTTTAAATAGTTTAAAATTGATTTCACCTAAACTTATGTTAATATATTTCTAATGTGATTAGAAATAGGTTAATCTTTTATTTTTCTTTTAATAGGATTAAAATGAAAATAATAAAAGATTAGGTTTATGAAATAATAATCTATAGGGAACATTTGTCTAAAGAAGGTTCTGTCTAAGGCTAGGTATTTAAGAATGAAAACGGAACATCCTTATCTAGGAACCAATCTAAAAGGTGAATTAGACAAATATTTTATGAGCATGCAATAGATGATTAGATTTATTAAAGTTTTTAATAAACAAGACTCAAATATTGTTTAGCTATCCAATATAAGTGTTAAATTGGGTCAATTTAACAATACACTTAGATAAATTTATTAGCCGGATTTACCTAAGTAATAGCCTAGGTTTTAAAATACTTAGTGGGAGGAAAATGATGCATATGTTATGTTGGTTATTTTATTCATGTTCTCCCTTTATGTTCACACCGTGAGACTCATGCTTAGGCTTGAGTTGCCTTAGGAGCATCCCCTTTAGATAGTGTTTGCATGGGTCAATATCAAGTTGAATGAAGAGACTATTTATAGTAAGTAGGAGAAGGATGTGTGTCAACATATCCTACGGATTCCTTCATTGGTTTTCATCGTGAGATCTTCTTGCACGGCCTCGAGGCGCTTTGGAAGCGTCCCCCTTTGGATGGTTTGTGCATTAGGTCAATATCAGGGAGAATAGGATTGCTTTAGTTTTTGCCCCAATCTGTTTTTTTCCTTTAGCTGGCTCATTGGGGCAACCAAACTTCTTCATTGATTTGCATCATGAGATCTTCTTGCACAACCTCGAGGCGCCCTAGGAGCGTCCTCCTTTAAATGGTTTGTGCATTAGGTCATTATCAAGGCGAACTTTAGAAATAGATAGGATCGCTTTAGTTTTTGTCCAAATCTATTTTTCCCTTCGGTTGGCTCATTGGGGGCAACCGAACTTCTTCATTAGTTTGCATCATGAGATCTTCTTGCAGGCCTTGAGGCGCCCTGGGAGCGTCCCCCTTCAGATGGTTTGTGCATTAGATCAATATTAGGGCAAACTCCAAAAATAGATAGAATCACTTTAATTTTTGCCCCAATCTGCTTTTCCCTTCATTTGGCTCATTGAGGCGAAACTAAAGGGTCTAAAATGGATGGTCACTACAAGAAATTGTTAAGCAAGTTAGTGTTTTTCTGACCAAATCAATGGTGACTAATTATTATAGGAATAAGAGTTATTTTGGTGTAACGATTGATTGAAATTTTCTCAATTCAGCGAAAGGGTGAATGACCACCCTTCGGTGGCTTTTATCCTAATTTACTAAAGTATCATTGCAAAATTAGATGTAAAATGAGGTTCGTCAAAATTTTGCTAAACTTGATTGGATTTATGAGAGTTATGCTAAAATCTAATATAAATTTATTTGTTTTATTTCAGCAAAATGTCAAGTACAGTTCTTTCAATGTTAGCCTCTATAAATTTGACCAAAGCTAATTATACAACATGGAAAATTTTGCTTGAATTTCGTCTTGATTGAGGAATTTCCTCCAATCCCAACTCCCGATGCAACACGAAATGTTCATGATGCATATGAAAGGTGGAAAAAGACCAATATTAAGGCCCATGTTTACATTTTGGTGAGCATACCTGATGTCCTAACCAAAATACATGAGAGCATGGTCACTGCACTTCAAATCATGTAATCATTGAAAGAATTGTTTGAGCGAGAGTCTTTACTGTTCAAGGTCCCTAAATGAACTTTAGTCCACATTGAATATCAAGGGACTAATACGGGAGGCAAAGGTTGCCAACTCTAATGAAGTTTATCAAAGTGGTTTGACCTCTAAGATAAAACTTGGAATTTATAGTGAGGGGTTTGAAGTTGATCCCACTGCTCTTTATAAAAGGAAGAAATCCAATGAAAGTAATCTTGATTTTCTTGTCTTGGAAACGTGTTTAATGGAGAATGATGATTCTGCCTGGATAATTTATTCAAGGGTCATTAACCTTCCTCTCAGGAAATTAATTTCTTGAGACAATTGGAAGCTGGAGAGATGACTCTTCGTGTTGGTATTGGAAAGGCCATTTCAGTTATTGTCGTAGGTAAACTCAAGTTAATTTTAAACAAGAAACAATATATGTTATTAGATAATGTATATGTCGTTCCTAATATTAAAAGAAATTTAATTTCCATTTCTTGTTTGATTGAACAAAAGTATTCTCTTTCCTTTTCTGAAAACAAAGTGTTTATTTTTAAGAATGGAATGGAGATAGGTTTTGCTTCAATGGAAAGTAACTTGTATGTACTAACGTCATAAAGGTTGTCCTAAATACTGATGTGTGATCGGTATGGCAACCCTAAAGGGTGATGAATAAGGTTTAATTAAATCTTTTTCCTAATGTGAACCTAATTAAATAAATTAACAAAATTTTGGCTAACAAATAATTTAAACAATAAATTCATGCAAATAAATTAAATCCAAAATAATCAAGAAGTTAATAGTAATACTTTAAATCCCCCAAATTGATTCTAATAATAAGATTGATAATAAATGTAGAAATTTAATAACTAACAAGAATATACAAATATAAACAATTAACTTCAAGAATAAAAATTGCAATTAATTTCAAGAAATAAAATATAATAACAAATTAATTGCAAAATTAAATAGGAGAGGGATAGAGAAATTGACACCGAGAACTTTGGTTCGACACAACCGATCTACATCTACTTTCCAAGCTCCTCTTGGGTATGTCACTACGAACTTGACTTTTTCCATGATTTAGATTCGAACCGTACAATGTTCTTTTTCTGGGTGCTAGAAAAAACCTGATCCTTTCCACGATTGAGGATCAAACCGTTACCGTGGCTCTTTTTTCAAATCAAGAACAACCCTTATAATAGTTTGGAAAAATAAATAGCACACTCGACAAACTCTTTAAAAGAGTAGACTTACAAATTTAGCACTCAATAAATCAATCCTAACAACATAAAATATCTCTGTTAAGAAGAAGATGAAGAGAAGGAAATTGAAGCTTGGAGAAAGAGCAACAATGGTGACTTAATGAGTTATGGAGGATTGAAAATAATAAAAACTGTTTTTATGATTTGGAGAAGAAGATGGTTTTAAATAGAGATGAAAAGTTGTTGAAAACTATGTTTAATTTGGACCATTGGATTTTGGAAAAGAAAAATCTATGCTAGAGATTTTAAACTCAACTAGTCTTTAGACACAAACAAAAAATATATATAATAATAATATATTTTTTAAAATCATTTCTTTTTAAAACCCAACAAAAAGCAATGTCTATCATGTATTCAAAATTAGCCATTAGACACAAACATAAAATAATATTAACATAATTTTCTTTCTAAATTTATTTTCTTTTTAAAAACCAAACAAAAAACAAAAACTAATCATGCCTCTAACACTAGCCGCTAGACACAAACATAAAATAATATTAAATTCATTTTCTTTTTAAAACCAATCCAAAAATCAAAATTCAACCATGTGTCACTTCTCCATTGCTCCAAGTGGCAGTTTTCAATTGGTCCACTTGGATGAAAAATAATGTCATGTCATCAGCCAAGATTTTTCTGTTAAGCTTGTTTCACCTATACCTTCTTCGTTTGAGCTCCGATTTGAATGATTCAAATTGTGTTGGAATCATTGTTCAAGCTCTACATAATGGACACTTCAAAATACTAAAATTTTTAGTGAATAAGAGCAGGTTTGTTATGATAAAAAATACTAATTTAATTAATTAAAATTAATTAATTTGAGGTTAAAGGCCAAAAAACCAACAACTGAAATGTTCATAATGGCAACAACTACTAAGAGACATAGAATTTTTCCTAAAGAAAATGTCCACCTTTGGCATTTAAGCTTGGGTCACATTAATCTCAATAGGATTAAGAGATTGGTTAAAATTAAACTTCTAAATGGTTTAGAAGAAAAACGCATAACTTGTATGTGGGTTATGCCTTGAAGGAAAAAGGACAAAACGGCCTTTTACTGGAAAAGATTATAGAGCCAAAGATGCCTTGGAGCTTATACATTCATATCTTTGTGGTCCGATGAATGTAAAAACAAGAGGAGTGTATGAATATTTCATCTTTTTCATAGATGATTATTCAAGATATTGGTATCTTTACCTAATGCAACATAAGTCTGAAGCTCTTAAAAAGTTCAAGGAGTATAAGACTGAGGTTGAAAACTTGTTAGGTAAATTAATAAAAACATTTCAATCTGATCGTGTGGAGAGTAAATGAAACTAAGATTCTACGACTATATGATAGAACACGGAATAACATCCCAACTATCAGCCCCTAGTACACCTCAACAAAATAGTGTACCGGAAAGGAGAAATAGAGCTTTATTGGGCATGATTGGGTCTATGACGAGCTATGCTCAACTTCCTAACTCCTTTTGGGGATATGTAATAGAGACTGCGGTTTATATTTTGAACAATATTCCTTCAAAAGATGTTTTAAAAACATCTTTTGAGCTTCGGAGAGGTTGTAAAGGTAGTTTACGCGGGATGTCTGGCACATGTGCTAATGATAAACCCAAGAAGTTGGAACCTTGTTCGAGAGTATGCCCTAAGGAAATGAGAGGTGGGTAGTTCTTTGATCCCTAAAGATAATAAAGTGTTTGTATCAATAAATGCTACTTTTCTAGAGGAAGACCACATGAGAGACCACAAACCACAAAGTAAAATAGTATTAAGTGAAGTTTCCTATAAAACTACTGAAACTTGAACAAGAGTTGTTGAAGAGGCTAGTACATCAACAAAAGTTGTTGATATCGGTTCATCTAGTCAAGCACATCCATCTCAAGAATTGAGATTGTCTTGATTGTCTTGATTGCCTTGATGTAGTGGGAGAGTTGTGAACCCACCTGTTGGCTACATGGGTTTAATAGAAGCTCAAGACATCATACCTGATGATGGGGTTGATGATCCATTGTCTTACATGGATTAAAACCATGAATCAAGTATGTACTTCAATTCTATATAGAATCTTGTAGATCAACTTGATGGGGTAGAACCTACCAGAGAACAAACTGAATATTTTAGGATCTAATTCCAATTAACTAAATTTATCCAAATGTCTCCAATTTACCTACCAAAAATTATGACTTAGTCCAAAATTAGTTCCAAAACTCAATTCAGTTGGCCAACCAAAATATTGTTGAAAACACCCTTAACGATGTTGGGCAGCCCGCTTCCACCTCCAAAACTCTTCCAAACTCGAACCTAAAAAAAATCCAAGCATAATAGGTTTATATCAAATTAACTCAAAACTAAGTGGACATTCAGGAACGTAAAAAAAACCACCCATATTTAAGATCCAAGAATTTACCCAACCTTAGAGAATTTCGGCAACCAAAACAGAAGCAAGATCGGAGAAAAATCAGTGGCGGTGCTCAGGCGACGGTGGTGTTTGGTTGAAGACCGGTAGTGGCCGGGGCACTCGGCAGAGAAAGAGAGAGAGATAATTTAAATTTAAATTATTTAAAAAGAATTGGATGTCACAATTTTGAATGCACAAATTAATCACAAATAAAATGAAGAGAAATAAAAAAACAAACATATCGACAAAATATAAGAAAATAATAATAATTTATTTTAAATTTATTGATATCCTTCGAATAAAAACATATTCCATTAATGTTGGGCCAGATCACATACTCTCTGATGGAGAGTCGTAGTTAAAATTACAATAATAGAAATTTTAATTTGTTCATATTTTCGCAAACATTTTAACTTTGAATTTTGAAATTGTTTAAAAAGAAATTAAGCTATACTTATTAAAATGAAAAATGAGAATCGATAGGAAATAAAGAATAAGAAATGATTGTTAACATTATTTACCATTTATTTTTATATAAAAAAAATAGAAATAATTATTATAAAATGGAAAATAAATAAAAGTTGAAAAAATAAAGATAAATTTGTGGGAATTGAAGCCAAAACCTGGAATTTAATATCAATACGTCAACTACTTGAACACGAGACAATTTCAGTATATAAGAACCCACGTTTTCTAAAACACCAAAAACCGTTTTTCAGAAAACGACATTTTTTTTCTTTTTGTTTTTGAATTTTCTTAATAATTTAAAAATATTTTTAAAATTGAAAAAACAGAAAACTCAATTAGATACCAAATGACTCATTTTCAAAAAAAAAAAAAAAGAAAATTAAAAACTAATTAGTTGATCTATTTAAATTTGAGTTTAGTTACAGAAGGGAATTCAATTACTGATTATGTGGAATAATCTATTTAAAGTAATGGAAATGCATTGCAAATATTACTGTTATTAGTATATAATTTGAATAGGGTTATTTTGAATATGGGGTATGGTATGCTAAACTAATTGCTAAGACTACTTCTTTTTTTATTCTTTATTTCATTTATTTTTCTTTAGATAGCATTGGATTGTAGACTTGCTCATATAATTTTTTTTTTTAAATCTTTTTTATTTTGTCTGATTTTATAAAAATGTGTGGGTTAGGTTTTTGTTTTTGGAGATTTTAACATCGTATCTTTTCTTTGGATACAGAAGAAACATATAGAATCAACAAATAATCAAATGTCAACCAAAACATTCCAAATTTGTGGGTAGAGAAATTGCTAAACAAATACACATTACAAAACTAAACCGAACAAATTCACACATGTAATAAATATTGTAAAACAGAAATTAGTTCAATAATCTGTTACTTATCATTTCTTTTTGTAAATAGAAAAGAAAAAGAAGAGAAAAGAAAGAGTGAGAGTATCTGTAATGTTCAGTGAAAAGAAACAAAGAGAGAGAGAAAAAGAGAGACAAGCCTTTGTTACTCTGAGATGAAATTTGTGCTTCAAGAACCTTGAATAAAGACCTCCATGGCTGATTTTGAAGTGGATGTAGGCTATAATCACTGGTGTAGTCTCTTCTTCTCTACCTTAATGTTTCGTTTTTGTTTACATTCTTGTTTGATTCTGCTTGCTGAAAGTTTTGGGGAAGAAGAGAGAATTTTGGGGGCTGTTTGGGGTGCATAATTGATATAGAATGTCTGAAGATCATATGTATGGGGAGTTCATATGTCTGTGTTTGGGGTGTAAAGTTGTTTTGTCTGAGTTCATATATCTGTGTTTGGGGTGTAGAGTTATATAGGATGTCAAGGGTATCTGGTGCAGTCTTTCTAATGATTTACCTGTTTGTTTTGAAACCATTTTATTCCATAATTCTACTCATGGTTTGTTTGAATAAAATTTTGATTGAATTTTTATTAAGTATACATATTTTCATAATCATGAATTATGGTCTAGATTTTAGTTTTGGATCTTTCCTTCCAAAAATCCTTTTAAACAAAAACAATTATTTTACAAGTTCGAATGCTATTAATTGTTTTGGGAAGTTTAGACAACTATTTGGAATCATTTGATAAAGAAAAAAATCTTTTTAAACCAAAGCAATTATTTTACAAGTTTGATTTCTATTAATTGATTTGGGAAGTTTAGACAACTATTTGGAATCATTTTGATAAAGGAAAAAAAATCCTTTTGAACAAAAGCAATTATTTTACAAACTTGATTTCTATTAGTTGATTTTGGAAGTTTAGACAACTATTTGAAATCATTTGATAAAGAAAAAAAATCCTTTTAAACAAAAGCAATTATTTTACAAGTTTGATTTCTATTAGTTGATTTGGGAAGCTTAGACAACAATTTGGAATTAATCATTTGATAAAGAAAAAAAGTCCTTTTAAACAAAAGCAATTATTTTATAAGTTTGATTTCTATTAGTTGCATATATAATAGGATGTCTCTACTGATAACCATTATACTTGTTGCACAAAAAGTAATACTAGCTTATATAGGGGTCATATTTTCTGGCCTGTTTACAAGGTGCACAAAATATAGACATCCTCAACACATATTCAAATCAGTTAGCCTTGTCCAACAACCGCATGCAATATCTAAACTTGAGGGGAACGGCTAGAAAATAGTATGTTTTCTTAATATCAGTCACCACAATATCCATAAGGGCCAATTGATCATCTTCCTCCAATCCCTCAACCTGGTAGATCTGCTCGACGATGTCCTTTCATATCCCAACCTCCAATTCATATTTCTCTTTTTGCCAACAAATTTTTCCATTTGTGTTTCTTAGACCTCCATCGTTGATTGGATTATGTCGAGAAACTTAGATTGGAATATACTCTTCTTTCTCTTGCTTCCTCTCAAGGTGTTGTTGGTTGGTCCGACACACTTACTGGTAGGTGTATTTGAGAAAAACTCGTTCATTCCATCAACAGTCGGTATGTTCTCAAATGGTTGGTCTTCTAGTTGCTTATTATCCTTTAATTTCTATCTGGAAGCATTCATGTTTTCCACTATTTTTTATGCTTGGTCGATAGGAGTCTGAGAGTTCTCACCAATAGCTCTATTCTTCCCAAAAATAAGGGAAAGTTCGTCAAAGTGAGGAAATGGTTTGTGCCTCATACTCTTCGCGTTAGAATGTGATTGCAAATGAATGTACATTATGTTGGAAAAAGTATATTAACTGTGATAATACACCGTAATGTATTAGCTTACCCGAACCCATAAATCAAACAAATCCTTATTTGCATCCATGCACTTGAACTCCTCATTCCAACTGAAGTTGTTGCATGTGTTGCTCAACATCTCATTAATTGTTATATACTGTCGTTTTAAGAACCTCACCTTGTATTCTATAGTCGATGCTTTGATGCCACAGTTAAGAACTTTCTTCTACATCATACGTTCAAGTAGCTGCGAATAGCCAGGCTTGAAAGTTCCATTATTAGCTCGCACTCATTCTCGACCAAATACATTAACGATTCAACCAATTTTGCGTCATCAACCTTGGACTAAGTGTGTTTTTTTATCTTGTCATGACTGGCCATTAAGCTACATGCGTTTGTATATCTAATTGAATTAAAAAGGGAATGCGTAGAGAAATACATTTAATAGTACGAATTACGTAAGACATATTTCATAAAGAAACAAGAAAAATGTTCGAGCTCACAAGAAAATGAAACAAAGTTAATTAAAGTTAAATTCATAACAAGGCAGTTTCAACAATAAAGTATTTTTTCATGATGTTTGTTCCCATGCATCAAACATTTTACTCTCCAGATCATCCCTAAAGTTGGTCCATTCATCAGACGTTTCAATAAATTGTATATTACCTTCACCCAATCCACTAGATACAAAATCTTCGTCGTCCGGTGCTTCCAACATTGCAGCTGGCCTCATCAACCTGGTGGTCAAGCTATGAAACAAACAATACGCTGTTATTATTCGACATTGGACCTTCACTGGGTAGAATGACTCTCCACAAAGAATTGCCCACTGACCCTTCAATACACCAAATGCCCTCTCTATACAATTTCTAGTGGATGAGTGATTCATTTTGAAAAAATCCCTTGGATTAGTTGGTGCATTTCCAGTACCACGTCATTCTGAAAGATGATATCGTTTTCTCGTATACGGTGCCAAGAAACACTCAGCATTGGGATATCCATCATCGCATAAGTAGTAATAACCTATACAGATTATATAAATAGTTAGTTGACAAGCTATTCAAGTTTGCATACAAAAAAATGTTGTCCTGGAAAGTTCCATATACCCTTTGGGACCTTCAATCCAGTACAGTAGGTCGATAAATCGCATCCCTAAGCACCCTAGAATCGCTGCGGACCCTTCCCACCATGGCAATACGAATATGAACTCTCCATTTGGAGAATATGCACCAAGCACATTTGGGGCTATGTCACCCTTCCTGGTACGATATGATGGTCGATCGGTTGCACTAATATTGACCTTGATGTATGTGCCATTCAAAGCACCCAGACAATTTTGTTTGAGTTCATACATAAATAAGTCAAAGTTTGTGATTTCTTGGAAGAAAATTCTTTAGTATTTGACCATGAATTAATAAAATCGATCTGATACCTCAAACCATTTCCATCTTTCATTAGGGTAGTCATTTGTGATTGGCTCTGGTTTTTTTAATAGTATCTCATGAAGTTGTAACACTGCAGCAAGGACGGAGTTGAAATGTCGTGAAATAGTTCCACCAGACCGTGCAAATTGTCTTCAGACTACTCGATTCTTAACGTCATGGGCCAATATGTGAAGGAACATTACCATCATCTCTTCAACATAAACACACTGAGTAGGTGTCAATCGACTGGTCATCCTAAGTGTTGGAATTGGTGTCCTAAATCTCTATTGTATTCTTGTAGTTTCTAAATTTTGTATAAACAAATTGTTATTAATAAAATAAGTGTTATTTTATGAGCATATACTCAATCTAATAAACTAAGATCCTAGGTTATTTTATGTAATTTAAACATATGTAGAGACATGCAGGTGGATCATGTTTAAACGATAACCTAAATGGTCTGTAGTAGATGGATAAGGTTAGATATCTTATCTTGGTGACACTACGAATACAACCCGCCTTGTAGATGTTACAAGTGTTATAAAGTGCTACAAATGATCTGATCCTAATCTTTCATGTGGAGACATATGAGCTGGGGTATTCTATACAAAGAGTTTGTATAAGACTAGACTACGAAATGACTAGTCTCATTATATAACGTCGTATATAATAGAGAATTACATTTCACCAGGATGGCCATAGGTGACATGACCTGAATCCTGAGTGAGTTATGAACTCCTACCTATGAAGGCGGTCTTTTGATTTGTATGGGTGAGAGTGACCAGATTGCCAACTTAATATGCCTACCATTTGGAGATTCTTCTGATTAGGGAGTTAGGAACATAACTACACAAGACGGAATTCACTCCTTCCCCGATGTCGGGGTAAATAGATAAATTACTCCTTAAGGGATGATTTCGGGGCTGAACATTGTGGTCACACCCTCTCTTGGCTCGAGAAAGATTTGGTCGTAGTTAGATTATAACTTATTGTTTATTAGAGGGATCAGTGGTACTTAAGGATTTAGATGTAAGTTTTGGCCCAATAGTACTTTTGAGCAATTTGTGAAGGGTCATCGCACTGTTGATTGGTTTATATCCAATGGACACAGAAATATATTTGTGGTGCAAATATTGCAGCTGTAGGTCTTCAGTAGAGTGACCAGCAGTTAATGGATGTTGAGTATTTTAATTGAAGGAGTTGAATTGATTATCCAAATATCATTGGAGCTTCAGTCTACAGGTCTATAAGGTTTTCTCTATAGCTCAACGAGGATTATTGAGAACTAATTTTGGATTAATTTGAATTGTTCAAATTAATTGAGGGAATTAATTATATGTGATGTAATTAATTAAATTAATTATATGTGATATAATTAATATAATTTATTTGATACGTCATAATATAAAGTTTATTTGAGAGGAATTAAATATTTGAATATGATTCAAATATTAATTATATGGATGAGATTCATATAATTGAATTTATTATAAATGTGATTTATATTAAAAATCATAAGTAATTGAGAGAATTAAAACTATAGGTTATATTGTATTTAGTACAATATAAAAACTACAGGTTATATGTTATATTTAATATAACATATAGTATATATATAATAAGTTTTATATATATATATATATAATTAAATTAATTTTAATTTTAATTTAATTAAAGGGAGGGAGTTGACTCCCTCCCCTTAATTCTCTCAATTCAGTCATGCATAGGGGGAAATTTTTTTTTTTTTATGTTTTTCATTTATCTTCTTCCTTTAATTTTACAGAGATTTTTTCTTTAGCTTTTCTCCAAAAAAAAAATACAAAAAAATTAAAAATTAAAAAAAAAAAAAAAAAGTTCTCTTCTCCCTCTCATCCTCTCCTCCCTCTTCCCAAAAGTGTAGAATCCACTGCTCCTACCAAATTCTTAATTCCAAAAGAATATAGAAGGTTCTCAAGTGGTGGTGTCTTGATTTGTGTTGCTGTATTTTTGGAGATTGAGATCCAGAATGAAGGGTTCTTGATCAAGAATTATTGGGCTTCAAGGGTAAGCGTTCTTCTTCCCTAATTCCTTCTTATTTCTCAAATCATGCCGTAAATTTATTGTTTATGCATAATTTTTTGTTCTGTAAATATGGATTCTGTGAAAAAAATAAAATTGGGACTGATCCCTTTCCGCTGCGAACCTTCACCAATTCCTTCACTAAGCATGTTACAAAGGATGACAAACGTCCGTCTATCCATTTTCGTGCTCTCGCGACAGCATAAGTCATTCGTATAAATAAGCAAGAAGAAGTTCAGTTGCCTAATTTTATTTGTAATAAGCAATGATTGGTTCTCTATTCTATGATGATCATTTAGGAAAAGGGATAAACCTACCAAAAGTTTTTGCTGAGAGGTGGTAATAATTTGTATGGTGGCAAATAATTCTTCGTTTTCCATATTCAAATATAAAAAATATGTTCAAATTGTTCCTGAAACCATAAGAGCTAATATGAATTAAAATTCTAAGGTACTCAAGAGTCAATACTAATTCCTATATACATAAAGACCACTCCAACCCAAGATAGGAAATATGTTCAAATTGGCCCTCCTCATCTCATCTCCCTATTAACTATTTCTAGGTGGAATCTTATAATAAGGAAAATACTATTTCGATTCATGTACATCGAGAATTTTGATAAAAGCTAATTCTGATTTAAAATATATATATATATATATATATATATATATATCCTTCTACTTATTATTATGGAAATGTTCTGCAATTTGAAGTGGTCAATTTTGCCCTTATTATTATGGAAATGTTCATTTTACTTTTGTTTACGATTTGAATGAAAACATCATAACTTCTCTAAAAACTGTTGAATTAATGTAAAGTTAATCAAATTTATAGATCTGCAAATTGCCAAACTTAGAAGATTTTATGAAGGTGAATTTATAAATCTTCAAATTTCCTAACCAATTTTTTTGTTTTTTTAAAAAAACATGTCTTCAAACCTAAAATTAAGTGCGATATTGTTATGATTCAATTTTATTTTTAAAAATAGAAATAACTATTTATTTTTTAAAATAGAAACGTATAATTAATGTTATGAGCTTTAAAATCTACCATTATCTACAATTAACTATTGCCCAATTTAGAATATTTTATGGTCATTGTATAATAGAAATAAAACTATTGAGCTTCACACAAAAAAAATAAAATAGTATGCATACAAAATGCCCAACAAATTATCAAATTTCAAACATGCAATTATCAATGATATATAGTGCTTATCAACAAAAAAACAAAAGTACGGAATAAACAATAAAAAAAAGTTACAATAAATCAAATGTCGAAAACATGTGTAAATAATCCAAAAAAAACGTACTACAAGGGGAATGGACTGTAAAAATTGATATATAACATAACACAAACCTCAAACTAACGGAAGGTTAGATTAGTTTGGGCTGCACAACAAGGACAATGAAACAAGTCAGTAAAGAAGAGGGATAAATTACTTAATAAAGGAACTTGTTTAAGAAAGCAAGATGATACCTTTATTATTCGTATGTTATCTATGAATGGAGAGTCCAAGAGTTGCAAGATCAAATTTGAAAATAAAGCTAAAACAAAAAATAATGGACACATTAGTATAACAAACCATAATAATTAAAAGGATAGAACTTTTCATACCTTAACACCTTCAACAGGTAAAAGAACAAAACGGCACTCTACCACTCATCAAACAAACAAAAGTTAGAAAATGAAAAAGAAGAAAATAAAAAGAAAAATATGGTTGAAGGAAATAACTCACAAAAAAAAAAAAAAAAAACCTTGGACATGGAGGACTCTCGAATTATTGAGGTGGATAAGGAGGAGGTTATATAGGGAATAGAAAAGGAGGTGGGTGGTTCAGCATTTAATAGAAGCCCAAAAAAATCAGAATAAATTAAATATAGATTTGATAGGCTTCAAGTTTTACTTTTATAAATCATAAATAAATGAACTCAATCCATTTCATGAAATGGTTGAGTCATGAGTGTATATGCCAAAAAAAAAGTAGGTGGAGTTCAGTCAGCAAGCAAAAGCATTAAATAGAAGTGGATGGACCATTAAATAAATAAAATAAGTAGGAGAAAATATTAAATGTACACAACAAAATTATGAGACACAAATGACAATTGCAAATAGAAGTTAAACATTCTATTGCAATTGGACGAAAATAGAACTAAAATCATTGTGTAGTTCAGTAAACAAAATCAATACATAAAAGTGGGTGGGCCATTGCAATATTGAAAAGTACACATAGAATTGAAATTGCATTCGAATTAAACTGAAAAAAGGACCAAGTAATCAATCAAGTGTAGCATTTGATACAAATTGGAATTCATATGAATGAAATTGAAAATTTAAAAAAAAATGCAATTTTAGAATATAAAAAAAAAACATAACACATTAGAAAAAGTGACAATGAAACACAACAATAGTTAGAGCATACTTAACAGAGGTTCAAACACAACAGAGAGTTTGAATACATAATTAAACATAGCAGGGAGTTCAAACACAACAAAAAAAAAAAAAAAGCAAGCTACCAACTGATACAAATTGGAATTCATATAAATGAAATTGAAAATTTAAAAAAAAAAAAGCAAATTTAGAACAAAAAAAAACATAACAGACAATTAAAAAAATGACAATGAAACACAACAAATGGTTCAATCGTACTTAACAAAGGGTTCAAACATAACAATGAATTGGAACCAATATTTAAACACATCAGAGATTTCAAACACAAGAAAGGAAAAACAAACTATCAACTGATACAAATTGGAATTCATATGAATAAAATTGAAATTTTAAAAAAAAAATTACAATTTTAAAACATAAAAAATGAAATATATCAGATAATAACAACATTTAATTGAGATTTTACGAAGATATATTCATATAGAATAACTCATCATCGACCTCTTAGGATTTAGAAAACAACCTAAGGTGGATGGTATTCTCCCCCATTGTGCTTCAATGTCTTCAAACAGCCCCTGATATAGTAAACTAACATGCAATGAAAGAAATATAATCAATAAGCACTCTAATTACACTTACTTTGAGGGATCATGTTCGAAAATATTGTGGATTTTTAAATTATTGACAAAAATGGGGTACATGGGAAAGAATTTTTAAAAATAGGTGGGAATGAAAGTATTGACAAAAATAAGGTAGTTTTGGTATGAAGGAAAATCGTGTATGGGGTACACAATTAGCATTTAATTCAGTTAGCACCACGTCGGCTCAGTTGGTGGACTGGTTGAAATGAGACTCGTGGACTGGGTTCACGATTACCATAATCGTGGACCGAGTCCACGAGTTTTTTTTTTTTAAAAAAAAAAATCGATTGACTAATTATTTTTTTTAATCGGAGATGTATAATAATATTAAGACTCATGGACCGGGTCCATAAATTCCTTCATTATTAAACTTAATTATATATTTAATCTATAATGAAAACATAATTATTCTGCACTCATATTAAAAAAATATATCATGATACTAAAGAAGATTTACAATTAGTTCTTTAATTTGAAAATAGAAGTTTACAACCCCCTAGCCCTTACCCCACATGGGGGTTGTTTTCGTGTGCCTCTAAATTAGTTCCATCCTGATGTTGTTGTCGTCTATGACGAATACGTCTTCGATCAGTGTGAGCAATATTGAGTCGTCTTGTTTGTTAACCAACGTTTGGTGACACTTTAATCCCAATTCTGGTAAATTGTGTTATACTGAATATTGTTGTACATCTCCGATAAAATTATTTTGTATGATAAAAAAATAAATATTAAACAATATTAATATGTTTGGAAATTTTATGATTTTAAATCTCTTACCATGCAGTAATAGTAAGAGTCGTCAGGTGTGATAAATCACCTCGTGATTGAATCGTACCAGGAAAAGTAGTCATCAAATATAGTTGGCCCATTTGTTATTTCACCCTGTGCACAACGATCATGTCATGCCAGTAGGATATATATTCCAGTGAATTCGATGTCAGTCTTAGTCGTGCTTACCTCTCAAATCAATCTAGTGTAGTGTTGTGAGTGTATAGCACAACGAAGGTATCGTTTTTCGCAGACCAAACTATCTGAACACACGATCTGAATGATGACACTCTACTATATGGAAGCATATAAGAGGGCTAACGGCCAACCAGGTGTCTTCACCATCACGATGGTAATCAGGTAGTGATGACAAAATATCTTGTGTATGGCATCCAATTAATCTGACAAAAAAAAAAGATAATTATACATCCAAAATATTTTAAATATTCATTTATATATACTTACCTGATTGTTCATCAGTCTGTCAAATATTTTTCGGTATATTAGCAACATATTTGCTGATTGTTCAGAGGTAGCTAATACACCACTCCATCTAAAATTATAGAAAATACAATTAATTTATATTCTTACATAAAATGATAATATATAAATGAAATAATACCTGACACTAAGTGGACGATAACCTGGGACCTGATTTATATTTTAGTTGCTTTGATTTATATTTCGTATTGAAATTACTGGCAACATGGCGAAGACAATATCGATGGTACGCTCTAGATTCATTCCAACCAATTTCCTCATTATTAATTGTAGCAAGAATGCACTTATGTTTATCAGAAATCAAGCAAATATCATCTCTTTAGGTAACATATTCACAATGTCCAAAAAAAACCATGACCAACTGGACGAATTTTCATCTTCAACAATAGCAAAAGCAAGGGAAAATATATGCCCGTTCGCATCAATAGATAAAACGGTCAATAATTTCCCTTTATACTTTCTGTAGAGATGAGTTTCATCGATCTAGATTAATGGTCTACAATATTTGAACCTTCTCTTGCAAGACCGAAGGACCAGAAAACTCGAACAAAAATAGTCGTACCTGGCACATCAGAGGGAAGGAAATACCAATCCGATTGTGTTCCTGGATTGTAATGGACAAGAGCACTCAACCAATATGAAAGCTCTAAATATGATTTCTCCCAATCACCAAACACAACAATCAACGCTTTTCTCTTAGCTTCTTACACCTGTCTATAATTAACATTATAGCCATATTGTTTTTTCATTGCTTTTTGGAATATGGCCACAGGTACCCTAGGATCAACTCTAACCAAATTTTAGATTTCGATACTCATAAAATTTGCATCAAGCTGTGAATGATCCTGTGTCAATTCTGAAAACAAACATGAGTATTCCCCTTCAAGTTTGATGATTGCGAACATCCCATGAGTTTTACGCTGACATGTCTGTAACCTCCAATCACAACCATCCTTCCACTGTTTGCATCTGACATACCAAATATCTTGATTTGATTCCACTACAATAATCTCATAGTGTTCTGTCACATAGTATTTTTTTACAGCAAGTTGTAAATCTTATTTAGTATTAATACCATTCCTTTCTGTATTAAACTAAAATTATCTACACATATACTCCTTTCCTCCAAAGCTGACCCTCGTTCACATGTTGAATTAGTAATTTCCCAATCTATTTGGGTGAACATATCTGACATTACCAACTCAAGATCATGTTTCCCACTCCTATCGTTTCCAAATAATTCATCAAGTTCAACGTCAATATCATTGTCTCCATCATTTTTAGGTTCAAGAATGACTAAATCTTCAGGACGCATCGACATATTTATTATGATTTTTTCAACTGTTATAGTTTACAAAAAAATATGTTAATACGACAAAAAAAAATCTTCCTTTATAAGAAATCCAAATATTTTCTTAAATCAACCCAATAAATAACCCAACAAAATCCAATTTCTAAGTTAACATATAAGATCTAAAGATTATATATTTAAATCAACTCAAATCTAAGATCCATAAACTATACATTTAAATCAGCCAAAATAAAAACAAAATAGTATTTTCATGAATCATACATTTAATTCAGTCTAAATGCAAACAAAATGATATATATAAAGTAATCTTCATTTTTATAAACAAATACATATATTTTCATAAATCAAACCAACTAATAGGCCAACAAAATCATCCAAAAAAATAGTCCAACAAAATCAGCCCAATAAAATCCAACTTCTAAGTTCAACGTATATCTAAAGATTATACATTATCCATAAACTATACATATAATTCAGCCCAAATGCAAACAATATGATATATATATATATATATATGTATGTATATATATATGTATGTATGTATATATATATGTATGTNAACTATACATATAATTCAGCCCAAATGCAAACAATATGATATATATATATATATATATATGTATGTATATATATATGTATGTATGTATATATATATGTATGTATGTATATGAAGCAATCTTCATTTTTATAAACAAATACATTTTTACCCAAGGCGAACGATCACACAAATTAGAGACAGCGGATGGTAGATCGACTCACGACGACGGCAACAAGAAAGGAGAAAAAGGTAATCGTGAAGACGGCGGACGATGGTGGATTTGGCAAATTAAAATAACATTATCTTTATTAAAAAAAAATCTATTTTGAGTTCAAAAGCATGCTAAAATCAAACTTTGCAGAGAAAAGATTTTATGAGATACAACCTTTGATGAATCTCTTTAAACACACCTTTACTCCACAAATTAAGACTTCAAATATCCAATGGATCACTACAGAGACTTTCTCTACTATTCTCAAGCTTGGAATGAGTGGTGGAAACACTGAATTGATGCCAATAGAGATGGATGAGGGTTTGGAGAGGAAAAAAAAATTGTAGAATCTTAGCTCTTAATTTGATTGCATGGAGTCTAATTGAAGTTGAACACTTCTTTATATTGAAATACCATGCATTGAGGATTATACAGCTGTTGAAATTGAAGTGGCATGAGGTGTATTTTTGGATTTTCCCACTTTGAAATATTTTTATTCAATTTTAATAAACTTAATTTGATTAATTAATTTAAATTAAAAACTGATTTTTCAAATTTTAATTTTTAATTTAATTTTATAATTTTGAATTTAAAAATCCAAAATTCGATTTAATCAAATTACTAATTTTGAAAATTTTTCAAAATTGAATAATAATTAATTTAATTAATTAAATTTAATATCAAATATTAAATATTATATTTCACCTCATCAAATATTTAAATCATTATTTAAATATTTTTAACTCTCCAATTTCGTTTAATTTAAACAAAATCAAACATTTTAATTGCTTAAAATACAATTAATTGAATTTGAACACTTCTATATCAAAACCCTAATTTCAAATTTCAAAATTTCAAATCGATTCAATTCATTAATCCAATATATAAAATATGAGCTAGTAAAGAGACCTAATGGACCTACAGATCATCATGAGCTCCAACGATTTGAGATTAATTGGCTAAACTCTTTAAACCAAATTAATCACTATTTGTTAACTTTCGAGACACACCACTATAACTCGATAGTTGCACTCTCCTAACTGTAGATATATTTTTGTCCATTTTTAACCATATTTAGTAAGTCGATCATTCACAGATCGTTCGTATTTATAGCTAGGTCAAGGTTACCATTTTACCCCTATAAATACATCTTGCTCCCTAAGTTTCCACTAATCCTTCATTTAAACAATTGGTTTATAGTCCAACTAATAAACCATATCCCTCTCGATCACAAGAGGGCAGGGCCCCATCGTTCAAGACCAAGAATCAGTGCTTAAAAGAACAACATATCTGCTAACCCTAAGTCGGGTAGGAGTGAATTCCATCTTGCAGAACTATGTCCCCAGCTATCTATCCGATCTTATCCCAATATGAGATTTATTGAGCAGTGTTGTTGGACTACACTCGCCTATGCAGATCAAAGGATAATCCTAAATAAATAAGAGTTCATAGTTAGCTTAGGATTAAAATCGAGTTACCCTAGGTCAGTAAGTTTGAAATAGTCAATGTTAACAGTAAACGGTCATTATAAATAAAAGTGAATATTTCGAGGTTCCATCTTATGCAAACTCATTGCATAAAATGTCACCACTCACGTGTCTCTACATGAATGATTTTCGGATCATATCATTTGTATCAATATACAAAATGAGCAGCATCCAATAGTGTCACTAGGATGAGGTACCCAATCTCATCCATATACTTATAGACTATTTTGGCTATATACTAAAACTTGATCCTCTTTTATGCCCATATAAAGTTAAAGTATTCATATTATAGTCATGGATTCGTTTATTAGATTTGTATAACAGAATACAATATCAATAACAGTTAATTGAATAAAATAATCAATGATACTTTTATTGATAAATAGAATATGTTAACATTTTTGAACTACGAGTTTTAAAACACTCCCAAATATATACAGATATATAATCTTTACAATGTTGAGAAAATTGAGACAATACAATAAACTAGGGCATCTGTATACCCTTGACATTCTCCCACTTACCCTAGATTATGAAGCTCGTAGTCCTAGTCTAACCAGGTGACCCTCGAACACTTTGGTCGAAAGGGCCTTCGTAAACGGATCAACAAAGTTATCCTCTTAGGCTATCTTCATGACTATCACGTCTCCTCGGTGTACGATCTCCCTGATGAGATAGTACTTTTTTTTATGTGTTTTCCACATTTATGACTTCTTGGTTCCTTAGAATTGGCAACTGCACCATTGTTGTTGCAATACAAGGTAATTGGCAGATGCATATTTGGAACGACTTTCAAATTCGACAGGAACTTGTGTAGCCACACTACTTCTTTAGTTGTTTTGCATGCAGTTACATATTCTGCTTCCATCGTAGAGTGAGTTATACAACTCTGTTTGATGCTTCTCCGCACTATAGCTTCTCCATTAAGAGTGAAAACTGATCATGAAGTAGATTTCCTAGAGTCTACATCAGTCTGGAAATCAGAATCAGTGTATCCCATAAGAATCAAATTCTTAGGTCCATACACAAGCATATTGTGTCTCGTTCTCCAAAGATACTTGAGGATGTTCTTGACAGCAGTCCAATGACTGTGTCCAGGGTTAGATTGGAACTTGCTGACGATTCCTACTATAAAGCATATGTCAGGACGTGTACATTGATGGGATAAACAAGCATGCAACGGAAATAAATAGAATCAATAAGTACTCTAATTACATTTAATTTAAATTATAAAAGCATGCTTAAACAGAAATTTAAGAAGTGGGTTTCTTAACAACATACCTTTGATGAATTCTTCCAATTCCAAGCTACTCTTCACACAAATTCAGCTCCAAATTGACAGTGAACCACCAAGAGATCTTTTCTACTATTCTCAACCTTGAATTTGAGTGGTGGAACTTAACTCGAGTGAATTTGTGAAGGTTTTCTTTTGAGTTTTTAGAGGAAGAAGAAGAACATCCAGAAACGTTTTCAGCAGCCTTTCATCTCCCTTATTTTCAGCAAATTGGAGGAGTTCTATCCACCTCTATCATGCAAGCACTGAACAAACATCCCCATGCTAGCTCCAAGTTGCTATTCCAGGTGGGAATTGTGTGTGTTTAATGTGGAAACACCTCATACTTCAAAAAAGTGGGGTGTTTCCACTTTGAACATTCAAAAAACAATTTTTTTCATATATTTAAAAACTTAATTTCCATTTTTTAATCAATTCCAGATTAATTAAAACCAATTTGATTAATTACAATTAATCAAATTCAAAATTTCAAAATCCAATTTCTCAAATTGAATTGAAATTGGAAATTAATTTCATTTTTTATTAATTAAGCATATTTAATTAATTAAATTTTAATATCAAATATTAAATTAATCACACACCTAATTTTAAACATGAATCCTATTCATGTACTTAATATTTAAATCAATATTTAAATATTATAAACTCTCCAATTTCATTTAATTTTAACACACTAAACTTTAATTATATCAAATCTAATTCTACAAACTCTAATTTGAATGAGAACTTATTCAAATTCGAACCCTAATTTCAATTTGAACATTTTCAAATTGAAATTCAATTTGAACAATTCAAATTGATATTATTCCAAATTCACTCAATTTATTAATTCAAGGTATTCATGTTTTACGAGCTAGTAGAGGGACCTTATGGACTTACAGATCATGAGCTCGAATGATTTAAGATTAATTGATTGATACTCTTTAGACCAAATTAATCAGTATTCGTTAACTATCAAGTCACACCACTATAGCTCGATAGTTGCACTCTCCTCAGTAGATATATTTATGTCTACATGATTTAACCATAACCAGTAAGTCGACCCTTCACAGGTTATTCGTAATAACGGTTGGGTCAATATGTTGTTGTACCCCCGATATTACGTCTTGCTCCTTAAGTTCCTACTAATTCTCTAAAATCACTAAATTGGATCCCTCTCGAGCCAATGAGAAGGTGAGGTCATTGTTCAAGACCTGGATTCAGTACTTAAGAGAATAATCTTTCTCCTATTCCTAAATCGGATAGGCGTGAATTCCGTCTTGCACCCTATGTCCCCAGCTATCTACCCAGTCTTACCCCTAAAATGGTGGTTTGTTGAGCCGACGCTGTTGAGCCAACCTCGCCTATGCAAATCTAAGGATAATCCCGAATAAATAGAAATTCATAGTTAGCTCAGGATTAAGATGGAGTTACCTAGGTCATCTAAGCGTAATAGTCAGTCTTAAACAGTAAACGGCGTTATAAAGTAAGAGTGACTAATTTCTTGGTCCGATCATATGCATGTAAGAGTATATCATCATACAACGGAAACAACAAAGATCAATAAGCACTCTAATTCATTAATTTTGGCAGAAACTAAAGCGTGATCATCTAACATAAGAGGGTTTGAAGTCATACCTTTGCAGAACTCTTCAAGATCTTAATTATCAGTTGTTGTCTTCTCCGAAACTTATTGCGAACCACCTCAAGATCTTCCCTATAATCCTCTTGGAGCTTTAGAATGAGTTGTGAGACTCAAGAACAGCTTGAACAGATGGAAACAAAGAGAGTAGCTCATTGCTATAACCCACTTTGAAGAACAATTCTTCAGCTCGAATTTTTCTAAAAAAAACTCTTTGAGTGCATGCCTCAAATCCACTCCAATCTTTTTTATTTATTGTAGGTTAACATGCAAAGAAGATGGTTGCATGAGATGTAGCTCATGCTTGAAGTAATTGAAGAAAATGTGAATGGGTTTTGTGTGAGCTAGTTGAAGATGGTAATGGAAAAACCTATTTTTCCATTTTGTGAAAATTTTCTAATTTTTCAATTTTTCAAAAAACCAAATGATTTCAAAAAATCAATTTGATTTTAAAATTGAAAATATTATTAATTTTGTAAAATTAATTTTCTAATAATAAATAATTCAATTAATTTACTATCAAATATTAAATTAACTTTTACACAAATCCACCTTCATATATTTAAATCATATTTAAATATAAATTTTTCTATTCCGTTTAATTCTAATTTGAACGTTTCAAATCATGCTACTCTAAAGCTAATCCATTTACAAGCTAATAGGGGGACCTCGTGGACCTACAAATCATGGGCTCTAACAATCCGAGATTAATTGGCTAAACTAATTATACCGAATTAAACCTCATGCGTTAACTAATGGGTCACTCTACTAAAGTCCATAGTTGCACTCCCCTCACTGTAGATATATTATGTCCACTTCATATAACCATGATCAATAAGTCGATCCTTCACAGATTGTTCGTAATCATAGTTGGGTCAAGATCACCGTTTTACCATTGTGAATACATCATGTTCCTTAAGTTCCTACTGACCCTCTAATGAACAATTTTTATTCATAATACCTATGAATCAAGTCCTTTCTCTAGCATGAGAAGGCAGGGCCCCGATTGTTCAAGACCCAGAATCAGTACTTAAGAGAATAACCTAACTGCTAACCCTAAATCGGGTAGGAGTGAGTTCCATCTTGCAGGACTATGTCCCCAGCTATTCATCCAGTCTTATCCTCAAAATGGAAGGTTTATTGAGTAGTGCTGTTAGACTACTCTCACCCATATAGATCAAAGGATAATCTCGAACAAACAAGAGTTCATAGCTAGCTCAGGATTAAGATCGAGTTAACCTAGATTACTTAATAATGAAATAGTCAGTTTTAATAGTAAATGGTCGTTATAAAGAAAAGTAACTATTTTGTGGTCCAGTCTATATACAAACTTATTGCATGGGATACCCCCACTCACATGTCTCTACATTAACGATATGTGGATCACATCGTTTGTAGAACTTTACAACTCCTTGTAATAACTACAGAGTGGGTCACATCTAATAGTGTTACCAGGATGAGATACCCAATTTCATCCATATACTTATTAGACCATTTAAGCTATATACTATTAACTTGATCCTATTTTTGTCACCATATAAAGTTAAAGTGTTCAGACTATAGCCATGGAATGTTTATTGGATTTTCATAATAGAATGCAAAATCAACAACTTTATTAAATAAATTACTCAATAATATTTTATTGATAAATAAAATATTGAACACGAACTACGAGTTCTAGGACATTCCCAACAATGCAAACTCATTGCATATGATGCCCCCACTTCTCATGTCAATACATGAATGAATCAGGATCACTTCGTTTGTAGCACCTTTACAACAACTTGTAATAACTACAGAGTAGGTCACATCCAATAGTGTTACTAGAATAAGGCACCCAACCTTATTTATATACCATAGACCGTTTTGGTTATTTACTCGAATTTGATCCATCTTTATGTCTCCACATAAAGTTCAAGTATTCATGTAATATCCATGGATCTTAGTTTATTGGATTTAGATTTTACGAATGCAATTTATAGATTCAATAACAACTTTATTGAAGAAATGTTTACTAACATCTTTATTGATAATAGAATATGTTTAACTTTACAAACTGGGAGTTTTAGGACATACAACCCAACATACATAACACAGCGTACATCAGACTCCCAACTGCTAAAGTATATGGAATTATTTTCATTTCTTCAACTTCTTGAGGTGTCATAGGACATTGTTCCTTTAAAAAATGAATTCCATGTTTAAAAGGTAACATACCCTTTTTGAAATTTTACATATTATACCTTGACAACGTTTTGTCAACATAAGATGCTTAAGATAAGGCTAGCATTTTGTTCTTGCGATTCCGAACTATTTGGATCCTAAGAATGTAGTGCATCTCTCAAATCTTTCATTTGGAATTGTGATGTTAACCATCTCTTTACATCAGCAAGGAACTTGTCTCATTCCCAATGAGCAAGATATCATTAAAAGGACCAGGAAAGTTACAGTTTTGTTAACTATTTTCTTGTATACACAAGGTTCGTCAACATTCTGTTCAAAGCCATAAGACTTGATCGTTGTGTCAAATCTTATATTTTAGGATCTAGAAGCTTGTTTCAACCCATAAATGAATCTTTTAATCTTACAAACTTTTTGTTCTTGATCTTGTTCAATGAACCCTTCTAGTTGAGACATGTAAAACTTTCATCAAGATAGCCATTCAAGAAGGTTGTCTTGACATCCACTTGCCATATTTCATAGTTATAATATACGACAATGGATAAAAGTATTTTTATTGATTTAATCATGACAACAGGATAGAAAGTTTCTTCATAGTCCACCCTCTCTCTTTAGGTAAAACCTTCTGCTACAAGTCTGGCTTTATAGGTTTGCATCTTGCCAGTTTGGTCTCGCTTTCTCTTGTAGATCCATTTGACCTATAGGTTTAACCCCACGTGGTTGATCTACAAGTTCCCAGACAGAATTGAAGTACATTGACTCAGTTTCCACGTCTATGGCTTTTATCCATTGTTCCCTATCAACATCATCCATTGCATGTTTAAAGGTCAATGGATCCTCTAGGTCATCATTGGGTATTATGTCCTGAGTTTCTATTAAACCCATGTAGCATTCAGGCTGATGAACAATCCTTCCACTACATCGAGGCATTATCAACTCTTGTGAAGGATGTGATGGGGCAACAACTGTTGTTGATGAACCAGCTTGATCAACAATTTTTGTTGATTTGTCTGTAGTATCTTTGGTCATTTCATTCAATACTAGTTTACTGTGAGGTTAATGATTTCTAATATGATTTTCTTCCAAGAATATAGTATTTTTCGATATAAATACTTTGTCTTCTTAAGGATCATAAAACAATCCACCTTTTGTTTCCATAGGTTATCCTACAAATAAACATAATTTCGAACGTCGCTCAAATTTCTTAGGGTTTTGCACTAACATGTATGCCAGACATCCCCAGATTCAGAAGTGACATAAAATACTTTTACGTCCTCTCTATAACTCATACAGTGTTTCTGAAACACTTTTTGAGGGAACCATGTTCAGAATATATACTGCAGTCTGTACTGCATATCCCAAAAGGATTGAGGTAACTGAGCATAACTCATCATCGAACGAACCATATCTAATAAGGTTCGATTTCTTCTTTATGCAACACCATTTTGTTGTGGTGTTCCAGGTGCTGTGTTGGGATTGAATTCCATGATCTATTAAATAGTTCTGAAATTGTACACCACCTCGATCTGATCGAAGTGTTTTAATTCTTTTACCTAACAAGTTTTCAACTTCAGCCTTAAATTCTATGATTTTTTAAGAGTTTCAGACTTGTGACTCATTAAATAACCATATCTTAAATAGTCATCAACAAAATTGACGAAATATTCATATCCTCCTCGAGCTTTAACATTCATCGGACCACAAAGGTTGAATGTATAGGTTCTAGAGGTTCTTTGGTATGAAGACCTTTTCCAGAAAAAGATCTTTTAGTCATTTTTCCTTTGAGACATGATTCACACAATGGTAAGAACTATCTTCTAATTGATTGAGATGATTGTTTTTTACCAATCTCTCAATCTTATTGAGATTTATGTGACCAAGTCTAAGGTGCCAAAGATAGGCGTTAGGACAAATTTTTCGTTTTTTATTTTGAGTTTCTACTGTTTTAAACATCTCTATATTTAAAATGGTTTTTTCTTCGATTGGTTTTAATACATACAAGTTATTTTCAAGTCTAGCTGAACAAATATGAACACCTCTTGAAAAAAACGAACACATCATTTGATTTCAAAAGATACTTTATACATATTTTCTAATAGACATGATATGGAGATCAAGTTTCTTTTTATTTTGTGTATATACATTTTTTAACAAAGTGAAAGATTCTCCAAAATATAACTCGATGTCTCCCACTGCTTCAGCTGAACTGACTTCTCTGGTTCCAACCTTGAAAGTCATTTCATGTACTGAGAGTTAAGTCCAAGAACTAGTTTCCTGTAGAAAAGTGTAAACATGGTTAGCGGTTTCCACTAAGCATGTTTCAATTACAAGTAAATCTGATTTACCTTGTTTCTCCTTTTCTGCTCCCTTTTTAGCCAGATATTTCTGGCAATTGCGTTTCCAATGCCCGTCCTCTCCACAATGGAAACATTTTCCTTTGGAAGCCTTGGTTTTCTTAGCAACAGATTTCTTCTTCCCTTTTATCTTCTTCTTTATTTGGATACTTTTATCTTTAGAAGAGGAAAGGGCAAACTTCTTTTTGTCTAAAGGTTTCATTCCCGAAGATGATCCCTTCAGAAATTTTTTCTATGAAATAATGTTTGCTTCGCCTTCTTTTAATTTCATCATCGATTGGTAAGTCTGGAGTTCGTTCAATAGAGTAATTAGGTTGTAATTAATCTTATTCAAGATCATACTAACTTGACTAGTTTCATCTATGATAGCACCATGAGCTTCTGCAATATTAAAATGGACCATCATGTCCAAGACATGCTCCTTAACGTTGGACCCATCTTTCATGCGTGAGTTATAAACATATTTTATAGCCTCATGTCGTACTGAAGATGACGGTTGCCCAAACATTTCTTGCAACGATGCCATGATTTCACGAGCAGTGGGCATGGCTTCATGTTTCTTATTGAGCACATTAGATATGCTCACCAAGATATAGGCTCTTACCTTCTCATTAGCCCTTACCCATCAATCATAAACTTCCCGAATATTTCGGTGTATTTGAACTGGGAAGATGAGGACATTCCTCCGTTAAAACAAACCTCAGGTCGTCAACCATTAAAATTGGGTTTATATTTGAATTCCAATTAGAGTAATCTTCTCTATTGAATTTTTCAAAAGTAAGAAGTTGTATAATCAAGTTTGACATTGCTGGAAAAATAAAAAAAAATCTATTAAACTTGTTAAAAATAAAAGAGTAGGGAAGAGAATAACAAACACAGTTACGTGGAAACCCTAGTACAAGGAGAAAAACTACGATAGACACTGATTTTTATTATTGATTCTAATACTCAAAGTACAAGAGAATAGGCTAAATAAATAGACTAGTGGGAAGCCCTAGGGTACACACAATTACTAAAATACCCCTAGGGTTATAAGCTATTTTTTCCGACACTCCTCCTCAAGTTGGGGCGTAAATATCAATAAGACCCAACTTGTTGATACAGTAATCAAAGCTTTGTCTCAGTAACCCTTTTGTGAGCACATCTGTAATTTGCTGATTTGAGGGAACATAAGGAATGCATATACTTTCGTTGTCAAGTCATTCCTTGATGAAGTGTCAGTCGATCTCAACGTGTTTTGTTCTGTCATGCTGAACAGGATTATTTGCAATACTTATTGCTACCTTATTGTCACAAAACAGTTTCATTGGGAGTTCATTGTCTTGATGAAGATCTGACAACACTTTCATCGACCAGATTTCTTCACATATCCCTAAACTCATGAACCCATACTCAGCTTCTGCACTACTTCTAGCCACAACTCCCTGTTTCTTACTCTTCAGGTCACAAGATTACCCCAAACAAAAGTGCAGTACTCTGATGTTGATTTTCTATAAACAACAGACCCTACCCAATCAGAATTAGTGTAGGCTTCAATACAGAGTTTATCAGACTTCTTGAACATTAACCCCTTACCTGGTGTACCTTTCAGATATCGTAGGATGCATTCAACTGCTATCATGTGTTCTTCACAAGGAGCTTGAATAAACTAACTAACGACACTCACTGCATATGAAATATCAGGTCCCGTATGAGATAAGTATATCAACTTCCCAACTAACCACTGTTACCTTTCTTTATTGATCGGAACATTGTTACTAGTATTGTTGCGCTTTGAATTATATTCAACTGGGGTGTCAGTAGGTTTGCACCCAGTCATTCCTATTTCTGTTAGAAGATCAATCGTGTATTTCCGTTGGGACACTGAGATTCCGTCCCTAGACCCGGCTACTTCCATTCTGACAAAGTATTTTAACTTCCCAAGGTCTTTAATTTCAAATTATTTGGCCATCTTTGCTTTGAGTTTCACAATTTCTTCATCATCATCACCGGAGAGCACAATATCGTCAACATACACAATGAGAACTGCTACATTCCCTGAAGTTGACTTCTTTGTAAAAAGTGTATGATCTGAATGCCCTTGGGTATACCCTTGTCCTTTGACAAAGGTGGAAAATCTGTCAAACCAGGCTCTCGGAGACTGTTTCAACCCATATAGCGACTTTCTCAACCGACAGGCTCGCTGTTTGAAATAAACTTCAAATCCAGGAGGAGGATTTATGTAGACTTCCTCTTCAAGTTCTCTATTGAGAAAGACATTCTTTACATCCAGTTGATGCAGAGGCCAATCTTTGTTAACTGCAACTGATAGCAATACTCAGATAGTATTGAGTTTAGCTACGGGAGAGAATATCTCAGAGTAATCTACCCCAAAGGTTTGAGTAAACCCTTTGGCAACTAACCTAGTCTTGTACCGATCAACAGTCCCATCTGACTTGTACTTTATAGTGAAAACCCATTTGCACTTAACTTTCTTATGCCCTTTAGGTAGGATCACCTGGTCCCACGTTCCATTTTTCTCCAGAGCTCTCATCTCCTCCATAACAACAGCCTTCCAAACTTTAGTTCCCATTGCTTCCTGTATGTTACTCGGTATCACCTCTGTATCTAAACTAGTGGTAAAGGCCCTAAATTCAAATTGGCCTGTATGTCCCTAAACCATTGCATCATGTATGTCATGTAACTATGCATAGGGTACCTTGTACATGACCGAATACCTTTCCTCAGGGCTATTGGAAGATCAAGAGAAGCATCATATTCCTTCAAATTATCAGAATTTCCACTGTGATCACTAGTCTCCTTTTCTTGTTTCTCATCTTTAGAAATCACACCTTTTTCACCATTATCTTTAGTATCACTCACATTTTCTAGAGCTGTGTCTGAATCGTCATTCACTGTCGTCTTCCCATCTGCTGTAGTAGTGCTGTCAACACCTTTTTCTCCTTTTTCTTCTCTGCATTCATTAGTACAAGTATCAATCTCATTAATTTTAGGAATAGACGTACCTGATGTCGGGTTTGACTCATGGACTGGAGTCAGAGATGCAATAGGTGACACTGCTTCCTTCCTGAGATTCTTCCTATAGTATGTTATCCATGGGACTTGATTGGTAGGAAGGATAGGACCAACATGTTCAGGAATAGGGGCAGACTCCAAGGGAACTGTATATGTGGACCAGTTAGTCTCTTCACTAGAGGTCTTCCCCTAAAGATGGCTAACAGGGAAGAAGGGTTGATCCTCAAAGAAGGTGATATCCATGGAAACAAAATATTTGCGAGAGGGTGGGTGGTAACATTTATACCCACGCTGATGGAATGGATACCCAAAAAAGACACATTTTTTAGCACGGGGGGTAAATTTCGTGTGGTTTGGACCATGAGAATGAACAAAGGAAACACAACCAAAAACTCGAAGTGGTACATCGGAGACTAAACGAGTCGTAGGGTAGGACTCTTTTAAACAGTCTAAGGGGTTTTGAAAATTGAGGACCAGGGAAGGCATTCGGTTGATAAAGTGAGCAGCACTAAGGATAACATCACCCCATAGGTAAGACAGGAGTGATGTAGATAGCATTAAGGACCTAGCAACTTCCACCAAATGATGATTTTTCCTTTCGGCAACCCCATTTTTTTGGGGAGTGTAGGCACACGAACTCTGGTGGATAATCCCTTTGGATGCAAGAAACTCCTAGAAAGAAGCGTTAAAGAATTCTCACCCATTATCACTTCTCAAAATACCAATCCTGGCATTAAACTGGGTTTCCACAGTGGCATAAAATTGCTGGAATATAGATAACACCTCGTACATATCAGTGAGAAGAAAGACCCAAGTAAGCCGAGTGTGGTCGTCTATAAAAGTGACAAACCAGTGTTTTCCTATGGAGGTTGTGGTTGGTGAGGGACCCCAAACATCACTGTGGACTAAGGTGAAGGGTTTGGATGGTTTATTGGGCTAGAAGTGGAAGGAGACACGACTCTGTTTGGCACGAATACACACTTTACACTTTAAAGAAGACACATTAATATTGCAAAATAAATGCGGAAATAAGTATTTCATGTACTGAAAGTTCGGATGCCCTAAGCGGTAATGCCATAACAGAAAATCATTCTCAGAGGTAGAAAAATTTAAGGAGACAAGGCTAATCCTATAATCATTCCTAGAGGAAGCATCATCAGTTAGGAAGTAGAGTCTCTCATCGTGTTGGGCAGTGCCAATCATCGTCCCGAGCTTAGATCCTGAAATAAAACAGAGTCGGGTGAAAAAACTGCCTGACAATTCAAATCTCTTGTAATCTTACTGATGGATAACAAATTATATGAAATTTTAGGAACATGCAAAATGTCCCGCAAAACCAAACCCTCAAATAGAGATAAATCCCCTTTTTCTGCAACAGGTGCGAACGACCCATCTGCAATCCTAATTCGTTCGTTACCAAAACTTGGATAATATGAGAGAAATTGATCAGAGGTACTAGTAAGATGATCCGTCACCCATGAGTCAACAATCCAAGGTTTTTACCGTTCACACTAACAAGGCCAAAAGACTGTATATTGCCTGACTGGGCAATAGTACTGATTCCAACTGTACTGAGACTGATGGTACTATCGACTGAGGAAAAACCATGCAGGATATTTGTAGTGGGAAAAATAGGGAAAGAATTTACCGGGTTTTCATCTGGGTATTGTGTCGAGCCACCATGATTGGGCGCGACTGGAAAATAAGCAAGATCTGGTTGGATTTTGGATGTCGATCCTAGGTCCTCGTGGTATGAAGAAGAATCTCCCCCTCCAAACTCATCCATGATCGACAAAAACTGCCCCATTCGGTTGCTCATACTCGGCTGGAAAACACCCACACTTCTTCCATCTGTCTTTTGGTGTGACAGTGGCTGAGATGAGACGCCGATCTGAGAGGAGAAAACCGGTGGCAACGGCAACAGACAGGAACTACTGGGCGTCACAGATCTGAACCAGTCGGAGTCGTTCAGCAGTGTCTGAGAGCGGCCGGACAGATCTCGAATTCGTTCGGTCGGTCGCTGTCATCTTCGTCTGCGTGCGACCGAACCAAATGGGTACCTATGAGCTGGTCGTCTTCGTCTACGCGCGATCGGACCAGATAGGTAGCTGCTGGTTCGCTGGTCGCCAGTTGTTGGGTCTGGCGGCTGGCCATTTCGTCTGCGAATGAGTCGACTGGCAGTGGGCGACGATACTTTAGTGAGTTAGAATAGATGCTACTGAGGGGCAGTCAAATACTCCTTCACTTAAGCAAGACAATCTTGACCAAATACTATATCTAGAATAACTCTTATTCCTATAGTTGTTTGGTTACCTTTCTTTAGTCAAGAACTTTAACTAACATTTAGTAACTCTTGTAAGTGTGACCCGCCATTTTCAAATCTTATAGAATGGTATGAATATGCCCCCGAATTGGAAAATAATGTTCAAGACGGAACTATAAGACCCTACTCATTTCTAAAGCTTGGGTTGTTCTGAACCCATGTTACAACCCTCCGAAGGGATCATCACGGTTAATGACTAACTAGTGCCCCCAAAAACAACAGCAAGTGCAACATAGAAGTCTTATAGTTCAAACTAATGGAGGAGACTGTAGGATATGTTGACATATTTCCTTCACCCACGTACTATAAACTACTTCCCCATTCACCTTGTTATCGACCCATGCAAACACTTTATGAATGAAGCAGTCATGGTAAAAGCGACACGAAGCCGAGCATGGATCTCACGGTGTGAACTTTCAGGGTTGTGAGAGCTAAAAATGATATATCATATATATTTTAATCCCCCACTGAAGTTTTCTAAATTTTTGGGTATTCTTTTACTTAGGTATATTCCGGCTAATTCTAAACAACCTAAGTCTATATAATTTATCCAAGTATAACGTTTATGTTTGGATTTTAACCTAAGATGTTTAGGTGTTAAACCAATTTTAAACCTATCGCTTATGCAAACTCATAAAACCGGTTAACAACACTCAATATTTCGATCATAATCCCCATGTAGAAGGTGTTACATCAACCGTCAACTTAAATACCTCCAACCTTAGACAGAATTATGAACCAATTGAGTTTGTAACCGAATTTTATAAGATAACGACCTATTTTAACTATTAAAAAAAGTTGTTAACCTAAGTGAGTATGTTGTTAATCTTTGTTATGGATTTAATATCTAATCCAATTTTATAACAACTTATAAGACAATAGACATGCTTTCAAACCATAACATAGAACAAAGGCGTTCAAAATTAACATAACATTTATATTAATTTTAAGAAACCTTAAACATTCATACTATATATAATAACTAACTTATAACATAAAACTACACATGCTACATGCTTTCCTATGGTGGGATTTTAAATCTAAATGGCATACTATGTGCACAAACATGTTTAATTCAAATTCAATATATATCACATGCATAAAATAATTAAACAACACCAATAAGGTTTAACTTTGGCATCCTAAGGAGGCAAAACAACTAAAATTGACAAAAGAAAACTAAAAACGGCTTCAAAAGAGGTTTGGACCACTCGACCCGACCCAAACCAGCCTTTAAATGCTTTAAAAATGGTTGAACCAAGCTGAACCGGACCCAGGGTGGCTGAACTAGACCAAGGTGCCTCAAAACCAGTCGAACCAGTTTAAAACACGTGAACCACCTTTCTAGGCTGGGATGAGCAGCGTTGCAGTGCTCATCCCAACGTTGTGCTTGGATAGAAGCAAATCTTCAGTTTTCTACTATGGAGCTTGCCTGCTTCAATTTTCAATTACAGCCTAAATTGGACTCTAATAAAATTACAAACTCTATAGCACACATATAAGCTTATCAAACAAGAGCCAATTACAAATTAAACTTGATAATTAAAGAGAAATTTAATGTCAAAGTTGAATGTCAATCATATCAGTCAAATAAACATTTAATCTTAGAAATTCACCCACCAAACTCAAATTGACGATAATTGAGTGCTTAAATCATGCTCTGATACCAATTGATTGAGTAAACTAACATGCAACAGAAGAAATCAGAATCTATAAGTATTCTAATTACACTTATTTTGAATTCAAAAGCTGCTAACAACAAACTTTGCAGAAAAAGAGTTTCATGAGATACAACCTTTGATGAATCTCTTCAAACACAGCTTTACTCCATGAATTAAGACTTCAAATTTGCAATGGATCACCATAGAGACTTTCTATACTATTTTCAAACTTGGAATGAGTGCTGGAAATACTGAATTGAGGCCAATAGAGTTGAGAAGGATGAGGCTTTGGAGAGGAAAAAAAATTGCAGAATCTCAACTCTTAATCTAATTGCATGGAGTCTAATTGAAGTTCAACACTTCAATTTATATTGAAATACCATGCATTGAGGATTATACATCTAATGCCATTTCAATTTCCATTGAAATTGAATGGCATGAGGTGTATTTCGAGTAGTTGGATTTTCCCATTTTGAAATATTTTTATTCAATTTTAATAAACTTAGTTTGATTAATTAATTTAAATTATAAACTAATTTTTCAAAATTCAATTTTTAATTTAATTTTATAATTTTGAATTGAAAAATCCAAAATTCAATTTGGTCAAATTACTAATTTTGAACAATTTTCAAAATTGAATAATAATTAATTAAACTAATTTAATTAATTAAATTTAATATCAAATATTAAATATTATATTTCACCTCATCAAATATTTAAATCATTATTTAAATATTTTTCAACTCTCCACTTTCATTTAATTTCAACAAAATCAAACGTAAATTGCATCAAGTACAATTAATTGAATTTGAACACTTCAAATTCAAAACCCTAATCTTGAATTTCAACATTTCAAGTCGGTTCAATTCATTAATCTAAGATATAAAATATGATTTAGTAGAGAGACCTAATAGACCTACAGATCATGAGCTCCAACGATTTCAGATTAATTGGCTAGACTCTTTAGACTAAATTAATCACTACTCGTTAACTACCGAGACACACCACTATAGTTCGATAGTTGCACTCTCTTCACTATAGATATATTTCTGTCCATTTTTAACTATAATTAATAAGTCGATCCTTCATAGGTCATTCATATTTACAGCTAGGTCAAGGTTACCGTTTTACCCCTGTAAATATATCTTGCTCCTTAAGTTCCGATTGATCCTCCATTTGAACAATTGGTTTATAGTCCAATTAATAGACCATATCCCTCTCGATCACAAGAGGGTAGGGCTTCATTGTTCAAGACCAGAAATCAGTGCTTAAGAGAACAACGTATCTGCTAACCCTATGTCGGGTAGGATTGAATTCCATCCTGCAGAACTATGTCCCTAACTATTTATCCGATCTTATCCCCAAAATGTGAGGCTTATTGAGTAATGTTGTTGGACTACTCTCATCTATGCAGATCAAAGGATAATCCTGAATAAACAGGAGTTCATAGTCAGCTTAGGATTAAGATCAAGTTACTTTAGGTAAGTAAGTTTGAAACAGTCAATTTTAACAATAAACGGACATTATAAAGAAAAGTGAATATTTCAAGGTCCCATCTTATGCAAACTCATTGCATAAGATGCCTCCACTCACAAGTCTCCATATGAATGATTTTGGGATCACATCATTTGTATCAGTATACAAAATGGTCCACATGCAATAGTGTCACTAAGATGAGGTACCCAGTCTCATCCATATACTTATAGACCATTTTGACTATATACTAAAATTTGATCCTCTTTAATATCTCCATACAAAGTTAAAGTATTCATTTTATAGCCATGGATTCATTTATTGGATTTTTATAATAGAATACAATATCAATAATATTTTTTGAATAAATTACTCAATGATACTTTTATTGATAAATAGAATATGTTAATATTTATGAACTACGAGTTTTAGGACATTCCCAAGACCTCCTACCATGCATTCGATGATCGACAACTCTAAAGAGAACCGACAACTGAAATCCAAATGTAGAATAGGTTGTAGGTTAAAGAAGAACCATTGAAGCGGCAAGGGGCTTGTTGAGCTTTCCATTGAAGCAGCAAGGGGGAAGGGGAATGATATGAAAATCAATAGATCAGTCAAGAAACTATGAAAAAAAATCGAGAGATCTGTATCTAGGGAAAGAATCAATGGAACGGGATATCTGAGGGTTAGACGATAGGGTTTAAGATGAGAGATCTGAGGGGTTAACGATATGGTTTTAGACCTGAGGGTTTGAGATGAAAGATCTGAAGATTTGATGATAGGGTTTCAGATCTAAAGGTTTGAGATGAGAGATCTTAAAAGGGTTTGACGTTAGGGTTTGAGATGAGAGATCTGAAGATTTGATGATAGGGTTTCAGATCTAAAGGTTTGAGATGAGAGATCTTAAAAGGGTTTGATGTTAGGGTTTGAGATGAGAGATCTGAGGGATAAAAAAACACGTGAGGGAAAGGGGAGAGAAAAGATGTGAGGGGTGAGAATCGAGTGAGGGAATAGGGAGAGCAGGGATCTGAGTGATGAGAACTCAGGAATGAGAAACAAGGGAGGGAAAGGAGAGAGAAGAGATTTGGGGATGAGATATAGGGATGAGAATTGTGATAGTGAAAGGGGAGAGTAGAGAGATGTGTGAGGAAAAGGTGAGAGAAGAGAGTTGTGTGAGAAAGATTGAGATACAAAGTACCCCCTCTAAATTGAAATCACTGTTAACAAATCAATGAGTTGGATATATGAAATGGGTGGCATACAGAAACGGGCCCCCAAACACTAAGATGATATTGAATTTCATCTCAACTCAATTCATATTGGGCCCAAACAGTCTCTTAAGAGATTCGAAATTGATGAAGACTTTGCTTGTAGTTTGAAATAATGCTTTGATTTTCTCTTATCAATATTTCTTAGTGTTGTCAATTGAAGAGAAGTTGTCGTGTGTGAGTTGCTTTTGTTTTACACGTGGTAGAGATTATTTGTTTACAAAATCAAACCCAAGCACAGTGTTTTCAAAGATGAGGAGGAATCATCAACCATTCCTAAGTGTTATGGGTTTAAGAATAAGAAAAATTTGATGAGGAAGAAAAATTTGATGAGGAAGAAAAATTGGGTTTTTATTTGTTAGTGGCTTAGTGCTTTTTTTAGAAGTTTTTGTTTAATTCCATTTAATCCTTTATGTTACTTAGATGATTTACCAATATTTTTTAGATATACATAAATATACAAAAATATTATTTTGATATTGTTACATGTACTTTCCCGTATGAAAGAATAATGTTAATGTACACATTATTTTTCACTTTTTAAAATTAGTCAAATGTAAGTTTGGAGACAAAATGTTGATGTATGAACGTCTTTTTTAAAATTCTTCTTTTGCAGATATGGGCCTTTCATTGACGGAAAAAATGGCTAATATCAATATTGATTAGCTATTTAGAAATGCTAGACCAAATGATTTTTATGTGTTTCATTTTACTTCTACTTATTATTTTCAACTACGAAACACAAACTAAAACCTCAAGACATCATACTTATAGGAGACGTTGTATAAGGCAACTTAACTCTTATAGATTGGTTCATGAAACTGATTTGACTTGTTTTAAAAACACGCGAATAAATAAAAGAACCTTCATGTGAATTGCTCAAGTCTATGGGTCAACTAAGAGGATCATGATATTGAAGTAGAGGAAATGGTTGCTATCTTTTTACACATTCTCACACATGATGTAAAAAAATAGAGTTGTTCGTCGATATTTTGCGCGTTTGTGTGAGATAGTTAGTAGATGTTTTAACCTTGTCCTTAATTCTGTACTTCGATTATATGAAATTCTTTTGAAAGCACTCGAGCCAATAACTTCAAATTGCATCGATCGGCGGTGGAAATGGTTCAAGGTATTCATAAGAATTTTGATCTTAATATATATTACTTAAACATCAACTATTGTGATAATAACTTTCATTCTTTTTCTTCTAAATTGTTTAGGGCTCTAGATGGAACATATATTAAAGTGAATGTTTTAGTTGTTGATAAATCTCGATATAGGACAAGAAAAAACGAAATTGCAACTAATTTGTTAGGTGTTTGTTCTCAAGTTATACAATTTATTTATGTCCTACCTTAATGGAAAGGATCAACTTTTGATCCTAGAGTCTTAAGAGATGCTATATCTAGAACTTGACTTAAAATTTCAAAGGATGTATTACTTAACTTACCATGATTACCATATATGGTATATTGTATATTACATTATCATTGTTTGTAAACTAAAATACTACGTATAATTCTTAGGATATTATTATCTTTGTGATGTTGGGTATATCAATGGTGAAGGATTTTTAGCACCATACAAAGGGCAAAGATATCATTTAAATGATTGGAGAGTTGGACATCAACCAATTACTCCTGAAGAATTTTTTAACATGAAGCATTTATCTGCTCATGATGTTATAGAAAGAGCTTTTGGTCTTCTAAAGGATCGATGGGTCATACTCAAAGGAAAATCTTATTACTCAGTGAAACCCAATGTCGAATTTGTAGTCTGTTGTCTTATCCATTATCTTATACGAAGAGAAATAACAATCGATCCATTAAAAGTGGAAATGAATGTCACTTTTGGAAAATGTAGACACTGAATACGAGTCAATGGCTTTTGTACAAAGCTCGAGTGAATGGACAATTTGGAGAAATAGTTTGGCTAGAGAAATGTTTAATGAATGGAAATCTAATAGACATTCACAAATGCATAGAAGTTGAGAAACATATTTTTGACGATTCGATTAAGGTATTATCAATTGATTGTCACTATTGATACTTTTCAAACAATAATTATTTCAAATTGTTTGTTATTTTCTTTTGTAATTATTTTTTTTTGTTGTAGAGTCATCCAACGGCCAAAGGCTTTCGCAATAAGCCTTTTTCAAACTTCAAAGATCTACAACTCGTATTTAGAAAAGATCAAGCTAATGGGGTTGAAGCTATAGGTTTTGAAGATGTGGTTGAGACAATGGATAGAGAAACTTAAGAAGATTCATTTCTTGGAGTTGGTTGCTATATCCCTCAACCATATGAAAATAAGTGAAACACGAAAAATTATACCTTCAAATGCCTCTAGGAGAAATGAGAAGAAAATAAAAAGAGGTGAGACATCAGTTGAAACAATAAGTGAAATCGTGAGTGAGTTGAAATCTATGTATTCTGATGCAACTACACATATTGCCAAACTTGCGTCTTGTTTTCAACTTGAAGTTGATGGTCTTGGATGAAGACAAATATTGTATGATGAGATAATGTCAATTAATGGCTTATCGACATCGGAGCGTGTTCAAGCCTCGAGGATTACATCGAAGGATCAACATTTGGTTGATTATATCTTTACTATTCGCGATCGTACTTTTAAACATGAGTTCATACAGGATGTCTAAAATGAAGCAAACCTTGAGTTATGGAGGGATGTTGGACAATCTATGAGTATAGTTATCTAATAACTCTAATTTTGTAAGCCTTTTTGTAGGGAATCATGAACATTGTATGGTTCACTAATTTTGTATAGTTAGCAATGGGTCTGACTTTTGTAAATCAAAGTACAATTTCCATTCAAGTTGTGTATAGGTGAGCTAGAGCACGGGGTATAGCCTGTATAAGGATAAGGTTCTTAGCTTGGCGTGCTTGCTTCCCTCTAAAGAAGCACAATCATAATAAGATCAAGAAGAGCCCAAACCAAACAAACAACTAATTGAAAAAAAGAGGGGATATGAAAAACGAAATTCAAATAGGGATCCTTCATTTTGTTAATAGCAATGAAAATGAAATATAGTAGTAATGGATTGACTTTTTCTCGCAGGATGTTTCTTTTTTTATGCTAGTAAGGAGTAAATGAACGAATTCAAGGAACTCTTATTCAAGAGTACCTACGAGCGGAAGCAAATCTTTCCAATTCATTGTGACATAATTTCCACATATACATTCAAACATACAAATATGCATTCATAACACTAATTTACTGGCATGCTTAAAAGAATAAAAAATAAGAGACCGAGAGATCATACCAGTTGAAGACTTTTCTTCACAGCAAATCTTGCTTTCGCTGGAATGGCAAGTTATCGTTCAGCAACTTCCAATCGTCTACCTCGAACAATCTCCACACGAGTAGAAGGAAATGGGGATGACACCACCATTCAAAGCCCTCAGTATTCTCGGAGTGAGAATCTAAAGGGTGGGCTTTTTTCAGATTTGCTAGAGGGAAGGAGGAAGGGAGATCGTATACAACGATCAAGCAAGTGTGAGAAAGGCTCGTTTATCGTATAGACAAAATGCTTGATCTTTTAGGTGAAGTATATGATCGTGTAGGAAAAGGTAAGCAATCGTTTATACAATCGTGTAGGAAAAGCTAAGCAATCGTCTATACTATCATTTAGAAAAACTCGGGCGCTAAACGACCATTTAGTAAAAGATAAGCGATCGTCTAATAAATAGCGCGCGCGGGTGTAAGTGTTAAGCGATCGTTCAGTACTATCGTATAGGTAAGCGATCGTTCAGCACTATCGTATAGGCTCTGATTTTACTAAGCGATGACACATTTCAACACTATGTCCGCATTTCCAAGGCTTAACACATTGTGAGCTATTTAAGCCAATTATCCCATAGCTGTCCAATTAATAAATAACAAATATAATCTTGTTATATTCATAACATATGACTTAATATCATATATTAACCATAGTATCTTTTCTCCACTAGATATAAATTATATTAAATCCAATTTCCTCCAAATTAATGTATCTAATACATAAAGTCAATTATATCATATATAATCGAACTCTCTCTTGTCAATTTGAACATTTCAAACTAACCCAAAAACTTATTCTCAACTTGTATCCAACCTACCAAGGGGACCTTATGAACCTATGGCTCGAAGCTCCAATGGTACGTGAATAACTGAGTAAACTCTTTAGCCACGATATCCACCATCCGTTAACTGCCAGGCATTCCAATAAAGACCGACAGTTGAATTCTTCTTACCATAGATATATTTCTATAACCATTGGATATAACCAATCATCAGTATGATGACCTTTCATAGATGCTCGTAAGTATAGCTGGGCTAATTTACCGTTTTGCCCCTATAGTTACATCTTACTCCTTAAGTACCACTGATCCCTCTAATGAACAATACAACATAGTTCTACTATGTGTGAACACCTCTCGGGCCATGAGAAGGTGTGTGGCACCACATCATTCAAGCCCCGGGATTAGCCCTTAAGGGAGCAATCTATATACTTAGCCCTGCTTCGGAGAAGAAGTGAGCTCCATCTTGTAAAGCTGAGTTCCCAACTCCCAAATCAGATGAATCCCCAAAGTAGTAGGTTTGAGTCGGCGCTCTGGCCACTCACACCCATGCAAATCAAAGGCCCACCCTCAATGGTAGGAGTTTCTAACTCACTCAGGATTGAGGTCATGTTACCTATGGTCATCCCTGTGAAGTGAAGTCTCTGGCATGAACAGAATTACATGACGAGATGTTAACACTTCTTGGTTAGGTTTTATACAAACCCTTTGTATATGATACCCCCGCTCGCACGTCCCCTACACAAATGATCAGGATCAGACCATTTATGACAAGTCACAGCATTTGTAACTATTCCACAAAACGAGTTGCGTCTGTAGTGTTAACAGGATAAGGTTTCCCTCATATAACCATATACTACAGATCATTTTGGTTATCACTTAAGACATGATCCACTTGTATGCCACTATATATATGCTTAAGTTACATAAAGACAACCAGGGATATTAAGTTTATTGGTTTGTGGTAAAGCAAATGAAACATCTAAATGTGCAAAGTCAATAAGTGAAGTAAATATCATATAATAACAATCACAAGTGTTCGTACAAAAAATGTTTACAAACTACAGGATATGAGACTTTAGAGCACAAACCCCAACAATCTCCCACTTGTCCTAAAGTGAAGTGAGGTGTACAAAACAAGTACAAAACAATAAACTAGGGCATAAAATCCCAGTACAATAAAATCTTCCACTTGTCCTAGTCTAGTCGCGGGCGGTCCCATAGACCTATGATCTGAAGGTGGCCCTCAAACACTATAGCCGTGAGAGCCTTCATAGATGGATTAGCAACATTTTTCTCCGAGGCGATCTTCATGACAATCACGTCTCCTCGATGCACTATCTCGCGGATCAGATGATACTTCCGCTTTATGTGTTTGTCGCGCCTGTGACTCTTGAGCTCCTTGGAGTTCGCCATAGCACCACTATTTTTACAATAGAGGGTGATGGGCCTAGACATATCTGGAACAACTTTCAGCTCTGTCAAGAACTTCCTAAGCAGACGGCCTTCTTAGTAGCTTCACAAGTCGCTACATACTCGGTTTCCATCGTGGAGTCAGCGATACACCCTGCTTAGTGCTCCGCCACACTACAGCTTCTCCATTAAGAGTAAAAACTGACCTGAAGTGGACTTTCGAGAGTCCTTATCAGTCTGAAAGTCAGAATCCGTGTATCTAGTAAGGATCAAATCCCTAGACCCATACACGAGCATGTAGTCCTTCGCTCTCCGAAGATACTTGAGGATGTTCTTAACTGCTGTCTAGTGACCCTGGCCTGGGTTAGACTGATACCTACTGATTATTCCCACAGCATAGCAGATGTCTGGCCTAGTATAGAGCATCACATACGTCAAACTGCCAACGACATATACATATGAGACTCGTCTCATCTCCACAACCTCTTGAGGCGTCTTAGGACACATGTCTTTAGACAAAGTGACTCCATGTCTGAATGGTAGTAGGCCCCTTTTGGAGTCCTGCATCGAGTACTTGAGCAAGATTTTTTCAATATACGATGCCTGAGATAGCGCTAGCAGTTTGTTCTTACGATCCCAAAAAATATGTATATCCAGAACAAATTGAACCTCTCCCAAATCTTTCAATTTGGAATTGGGTCGCTAGTCAGTTCTTAACTGCAATCAGTAGACCTACATCATTCCCAATGAGTAGTATATCGTCTATGTACAACACTAAGAAAACTACTGAATTGTTGACTAACTTCTTGTAAACACAAGGTTCATCAACGTTTTGGTCAAAGCCACACGATTTGATCATAGTATAAAACTGAATATCTCAAGATCGAGACGTTTGTTTCAGTCCATAAATGGACCGATTCAGTTTGCAAACTTTTTGCTCTTGACCTTGTGCAATGAATCCTTCGGGTTGCACCATGTAAATGGACTCCTCAAGATAGCATTTAGAAAAATCGTCTTGACGTTCATTTGCCAAATCTCATAATTATGATAAGCGACAATGGACAGGAGGATGCAGATCAACTTTAACATGGCAACAGGTGAGAAAGTCTCCTCATAGTCGACTCTCTCCACCTGGGTATAACCATTTGCCACAAGTTAAGCCTTGAAGGTTTGCACATTCCCATCAGCACCCCGTTTGCACTTGTAAATCCATTTACAACCTATAGGTCTTACCCCATTAGGCTGATCTATAAGATCCTATACTAAGTTGAAGTACATCGACTCCATCTCGAGATTTATAGCTTTGATCCATTCATCCCGGTCAACATCCTCCATTGTCTTTTGATAAGACAATGGATCCTCAACGTCACCATCTGCCACTATAGCTAGGATTTTCGTGAAACCTAGATAGCGATCAGGTGGGTTCGTAACCCTCCCACTACGTCGAGGTTCCCTCAACTCTTGAGGTGGAACCGACCTACCAAATGAACTATCATCGACAACTCTGGTTGATGAAGCAGGTCCTTCAACAACTCTTGTTGAAGTTTTAGTAGTTTCATTGGAAAGCTCACGTAACACGACTTTACTACATGGACTGTACTCCCATATATGATCCTCCTTAAGGAAAGTAGCATTCATGGAAACAAACACCCTATTTTCAGATGGATCATAAAAGTAACCCTCTCGTGTACCTTTGAGATAGCCTACAAAGAGGCACAACCTCGACTATGATTCTAACCTTGGGATTTTTCTCAAGCACATCTGTTGGGCAACCTCATATGCGGAAGTGACGTAAACTAGCTTTACGCCCGTTCCACGACTCAGAGATTTTCTCGCAATACTCTTAAGGAACAATTGAGTATATATATCGCAGTCTCCACTACGAAACCCCAAAACAAATCTAGTATGGAAGCATAACTCATCATCGAACGAACAATGTCCAACAAGGTTCTATTCTCCTTTCTGCTACACCATTTTGCCGAGGTGTACCCGACGTTGAGAATTGGGAAACAATTCCATGTTCTAATAAATAGTCCTAGAACTCAGAATCCAAAAACTCTCTACCTCGATCTAATCGAAGTGTTTTAATCTGTCTATCCAAAGCATTCTCAACTTTAGCCTTGAATACTTTGAACTTTTCAAAAGATTCAGACTTTCGTTGCATCAGATAAACATACCCATATCTAGAGTAATCATCAATAAAACTGATAAAGTACTCATAGCCTCCTCGAGCTCGCATATTCATAGGACCACAAAGGTCAGAATGTACTAATTCTAGAGGCTTTTTTGCTCGATAACCTTTTCCAGTAAAAGGTCTCATCTTATCCTCAAGGTAAGATTCGCACACTGGTAAAGAATTTTCTTCTAACTCGCTTAGAAGACCATTCTTCATCAATCTATCGATCCTATTGAGATTGATGTGCCCTAATCGAAGGTGCCAAAGTTGGGATTTTCTTTTGGAGAAACTCGTTGACGTTTAGATTGAGTTAAGGCAGATTTAAACATTTCTATGTTATAGAAGAAACTTAAGGCTAACGGTCTTAGCATATACAAGTTATTTTCCAATTTAGCTGTACAAATTTCAACACCATCCTTATGAATAAACACTTTATTCGATTTAAAAGAAAGAGTGTAATTGCATTGTAACAGACACTTTACAAAAATAAGGCTTCTTTTTAGTTCAGGAACTACAAAGACATCTTTTAATATAAGAAACCTATTCTGTAAAGTTAATTGGATACCTCCCACTGCCACAGCTGAGACGACGTGCCCGGTGTCTACTCGCAACGTCATCTCACCAGCCTCCAGCTATCGCCAGGATCTAATCCTATGGAAAGAAGAACAATCATGATTAGTGACGCCCGAATCAATTATCCAGGCAGAATCATCATTCTCTACTAAACAAGTTTCTAACACAAGTAAATCACATTTTCCTTTTTCTGCCTTGGCCTTAGCCTTGGCTGCCTTCCTTTCCTTCAGATAGCGAAGACAATTCCTCTTCTAGTGTCCATCTTGGTTGTAGTGGAAATATGTTCCTTTTTCAACTGGCGGTGGACGCTTCTTCTGGGCGACAGGTGGCGGGTTAGCAAGCGCTTTGTCTTTCCCTTTACTACCCTTATTCTTCTTCCCCTTTCCAAAGTTAAAAGTTGAAGGTGTAGACTTCGTTCCTGAGGTCGAACCTCGATGGAACGACAACATTTGCCTCACCTCATTTTTTCTCCTTACTTTTTAGCAAGGATTGGTAAGTCTATAACTCGTTGAGGAGAGTAGTAAGGTTATAATCCACTTTGTTAAGAATCATATTGCTAACAAAGTGGAGGAAGCTCTCCAAAAATGAATGCAGGATGATGCTAACCTGACTGCCCTCATCAATTTTAGACCCATTCATCTCCGCCACGTTATAGTGGACCATCATATTCAGCACGTGCTCATGAATAGAGGTGCCTTCCTCCATTTTGGAGCTGAAGATATGTTTCAGAGCCTCGTGCTTGAGCTGTCCAGACGGTTGTTCGAACATTCCCCGCAGGGACTCCATGATCTCACATGCTGAGACCATAGGCTCATGGTTCTTGGCCAACACATTACTAAGACTGACCAAGATATAGGCTCGGGCCTTCTCGTTTGCCCGTGTCTAACACTCGTACGCCGCTCGAACATTTCGAGTAGCGTCCAGAGGTGAAATAGGAGGACAGTCTTCCATAAGGACAAACTTCAGATCCTCGATGATGAGTATTGTCGTGAGTATATGTTTCTAACACGAATAGTTTTGGCCATTCAATTTTTCAGCGCTAAGTAAACTGATAGTGGCTGTAGCCATTTAAAACTGTTACTGAAAAACGAATAAACTTTTATAAGACTTTGAAAAACCACATTTTTAACCAATTAGTTTTAGCAAAACAGTTTCCAAATATCCTAAGTGATAAGACTTTTATTTTGCAATGATGCCCCAGCGAGGTAGGACAAATGTCACTGGTTGGGTGATCAGATATCCCTTCACTGGGATGAGACATTCTCAACCATTAGGCAAAACCAATTCTTGGAACTGAACCTAACAACCACCATTTGTTCGGTCCAAAACTGTTGACCCTTAACAATTCGGCGTAAGTGTAACACCTCGTTTTCGGCCCCATAGTCCCACCTTAATTCGTCCACTGTAGGAAAAAAGCATATTAGGACAAGAGACTAAGTAACCTTATCCTCTTACAGAAGATCAAATAAAGAAACACGTAAAACAACCCTCCTATAGGGGGACACTCCTAGGGTGCCCCGAGGCGATGCACAAAAACTTTATTTAATCCAACGAGAGAGACCGTGGGATATACTGTCGCACTTCTCGCTCCCATTTACTGTGAGCATTCTCTCCATCCACCTTGATATTGACCTACCCAAACATCATCCTTTAAGGGGACACTCCCAGGGGGTCACGAGGTGGAGGATAGATATCACGTTGTGGACAATAAGGGAGAAACACGAAAGGTATAAATGAAGCATTATATACCTTAAGTACCTCCCACCTAATGTTCTACCTAGGGGTTTATTAGCTTAGACATTCCGGCTACTGATTATAATCTGAGTCATTTATTAAGTCCGCTAAAAAATAACTTTTGTCTTTAAAATAAAACAAGTTCAAGTAGTCACATTAAACTCTTTAATGGACTGTCCTTAACTTGCATGCATGCATCAAATCTATCTAATTCACCTTTCTAGGTTAGTTCCCAGGTAGGGGTGTTCCGTTGCCGTCACCTTAAATACCCCAGCCTAGACAGAACCTGCCTTAGACAAAAGGTCCCTAATAGATAGATTTGCTACTCTTTAACCTTTTATTATTGATTTTAGTTCTAATTTCATTTTATAACCTTTATAAAAGAAACAACTAAAACATACTTGCCACACAACGAGGTATTTATAATGCTTAATAAATAATGCATATATAAATATAACCCTTATACTATATGATGCATGAGCATGCACTTACGTAATTTAAATCATGCTTCTCTAAATCGTAACTAAGTGATGAGGCTTGCTGAGCTATATGATCGTCTGGTACACATGCTTGTTAAACGACAGCCAAGCATCCGATACTCAGCGATCATCTACCTCATCGTCTACACGACTCGACCAACGCTTGATCGTCTTCTTCCTTGAAGAACAACAACCGTTACTCCGAACTTCTTCATGAACGAGTCAAGACTCAAACTAGCTTTGAAATTACAGACTCGATAGCAATTAATTGTGCCCAAAAATGTAGGGGCCTTTACAATTAATTGGAGAATTTAAAAAATCGAGGTTACATCCCAAAAAACTCCATTTATCCACACATCCACAAACGATTTAACAATTAAAACAAAGAGTAGACATGCTGCACCCACTGAAAATGTAAATGCATTTTTTTTGCAGAAATGAATTGGAATATCAGAAACCTAGCTCTGATACCAATTCAAGGAACTCTTATTCAAGAGTACCTACAAGCAAAAGTGGATCTTTCCAATCCATTGTGACAGAATTTCCACTTATACATTCAAACATACAAATATGCATTCACAATGCTAAATTACTAGTATGCTTAAAGGAAAAATAAATAAGAGACCGAGAGATCATACTAGTTGAAGACTTTTCTTCACAGCAAATCTCGCTTTCGCTGGAACGACAAGTTATCGTTCAACAACTTTCAATCGTCTACCTCGAACAATCTCCACACGAACAGAAGGAAACGAGGACAACACCACCACTCAGAGCCCTCAGTATTCTCGGAGTGAGAATCCAAAGGGTGGGCTTTGTTCAAATTTGGTAGAGGGGAGGAGGAAGGGAGATCGTATACAATGATCAAACAAGTGGGAGAAAGACTCATCTATCGTATAGATAAAATGCTTGATCATTTAGGTGAAGTATACGATCGTGTAAGAAAAGGTAAACGATCGTCTATACGATTGTTTAGGAAAAGCTAAGTGATCGTCTATACGATCGTTTAGAAAAACTCGGGCACTATACGATCGTTAAGTAAAAGGTAAGCGATAGTTTAGTAAATAGTACGTGCGGGTGTAAGCGTTAAGCAATCGTTCAACACTATCGTATAGGTAAGCGATCGTTCGGCACTATCGTATAGGCTCTGATTTTACTAAGCGATGACACACTTCAACACTATGTCCGCACTTCCAATGCTTAGCACACCGTGAGCTATTTAAGCATCTCAAAACGATTCTTCATCTTACTCATCCATTACGAAAAACAGAAGAGACACCGGCCAATTATCCTATAAATGTCCAATTAATAAATAAAAATATAATCTCATTATATTCATAACCTATGGCTTAATATGATATATTAACCATAGTATCTTTCCTCCACTAGATATAAATCATATTTATATCTAATTTTCTCCAAATTAATGTATCCTATATATAAAGTCAATTATATCATATATAATTAACTAGTTCAATTATATCATATATAATCGAATTCCCTCTTGTTAATTTGAACATTTCAAGTTGACTCAAAAACTGATTCTCAACTTGTATTGAAGCTACCAAGGGGACCTTATGGACCTATGGCTCGAAGCTCCAATGGTACATGAATATCTGACTAAACTCTTTAGTCACAATATCCACCATCCGTTAACTGCCAAGCATTCCACTAAAGACCGACATCTGAACTCTTCTTACCATAGATATATTTCTATGTCCATTGGATATAACACATCGTCAGTACGATGACCCTTCACAGATGCTCGTAAATATAGCTGGGCCAATTTATTGTTTTGCCCCTATAGTTACATCTTACTCCTTAAGTACCACTGATTCCTCTAAAAAACAATACAACATAGTTCTACTATGTGTGAACACCTCTCGGGCCATGAGAAGGTGTGTGACGCCACATCATTCAAGCCCTGGGATTACCGGATGAGGAAAATAGGATTCTTCCTCAGGAGGATAATCTGCAGCTATCTCTTTTCCACTAGTTGTAATCCAAATGGGACTTTGCTTAAGAGTAAGACAGCGACGTTCTGCCGCTTCGTCTCTTTCTTTCATTCTCTTGAAGAAATCTCCTTTCAGGATGAAAGCCCCTCTGGTCTCCTTTGGCTGAGATATATAGAGATCTATATATTGACTGTACTTTCATTCGTATCTTTGCTCAGGAGTGTCATATGTCGATAGTACATTGATTTGGTTGTAAATTGGCTCCGATCTTCTTTCCATGTCAGATTGGGTAGGAGATAAGGAACCTTCGTCCCTTTCATAATGAATGTCCAGAATGGATCTATCAAAATCCATGGACGTTCTCATTGACCTAGACCTGGGATAGATCTGGAAGTGTTGCCGGTTGGCCGAGTTTTGGAAGAAATGATACTTAGCAGATCATCAATATTTTGAGGTTCATTAGATTGAGAAGAAGAGGCAGTATTGTTGACAATCATTTGGGGGCAAGAGATTTTAGAGATAAGTTTAGATAGCATGGGGAGGGAGAGAGCAAACCTTTGGAGTTTTGAAGCAATCTGTCAAAACTTTCTTCAAAAGTGTGACAAAAGTAATGATATTAAGCTAACATTGAAACAAATTAGAATCTTCAATTGATCGATCTTTAATCTTTGTAAGACTTAAACGAATATATCATATTTTGTGATCATTTGTATTCCGCCATCAAGGTTAACCACATCTTCTTTTGGATAGAATACCGATTAATCACTAAATATGATATACCTTCTAGCCTTTCAAGGATAAGAGAGACTTTTGATTCAAATTTCTTGGAATGTTAATTTAATATCATGACTAGAAGTCATACCTTTGAAGATAATCTTAACTTTCATGCTTCATTTTCCCAGGGCTCTAGAGAGAGAGACTACTCCATAGAGAGAGAAATAAAAGAAAAGTTGAGCATGAAGGCTCTGATACCATTAATGGTCGAGATCAAGTACTACTTATAGAATTGTTGTTAGGCCTTCTGCCTACTAACAATTCCAATAAGATTTTGACACGTGTCCCAACAAATAAAGATTACATGATTGAAAAATTCCAAAATATGGCCGACAGGACAGGACCCCTGACTGGCAAAATATCTTTTGGAATCTTTTTTTTTAAAAAAGAAAAGATTACGATAAGATTTTGGTGGGATAGGACCCCATATGATCTTATCTTATCCTAAAAGAAATAATGCAATAATATAAACAAATAGTAAAGCAATAATACAAATAAATAAAGATAGATGGGATATGTCTGCAATATCTTCAAGCATGCCTGATAAGATCTTCAAGTGATAACTAGTGATGATGTCACCCAGTTTCTCCTGAATGGCCTGGATTGGAACGACTATTACATATATCTACCGTATCAACTCTTTTGGGACTACGATCCAGGGTCTTACTTCTTCGGCTACCCCGCCTACTTTGACTGCCCAACGTAATCCTTATGAGTTGTCTCTTATACACATCTAGATGTGTATAAGAGACAGCCCCGCCTACTTTGACTGCCCAACGTAATCCTTATGAGTTAATGGGATATTATAGTCATTTCTCTTACAATGATCTGTCCGAGATTTTCAATCTTCAGCTAACCATTGTGGGCGGTGGTTGGTTAGTCCACTCCAAGAACATTCTATCTCCATCATCTTCGTCTCAAATATAGTTCTCTCCTAAATGGCGATGATAATTGCAGACTGGTTACACATATATGTATAAAAGTGATTTAAATAATTTACATAAATTTAAATAATAATTTGAGTAACCATATTTAGACTAATTTGGTTGTGGGTCTAAAAACGGGTCATTGATGTCGTAATCGGTGAAGGGGTCGTAGTCATCTTCTTCGTCTTCGACTTCATTGTTCACAGATGCAGAAGAATTTTCATCTTCTTGAGTTTCGTAAGGATCTGATAATTGTCTGACGACTGTATTGAGGACTGAAGTAAAATCAGCATGTGATTCTGCTCCAGCTAGAGAACTCATAATTGAATTCTTTGTCAAAGTGAATTGTTCATCTTCTTGGCGAGGTAAGTGTTGTAGATGAACATTGGCTTTGAACCAATCCTTCAACTTTGACGCTTCTATATTGTTATATATTGTTATTGTTAAAATCAGTATTATATATTGTTATAGATGAAATATTTTCACATTTCATTCAAAGTAATCAGATCATTCGATTGAACAAAGAAAAAAATATAATGAATACTGATATTAGAAAGAAAAAATCGAAAATAGAGAAATGCTTGCTCATGTATTTGTAAGTGTTTACAACGATTTGATCTGATATGAACATTTAAGAACAATTCTATAATGGATGAAATTAAACAACAAATGAAGACAAAATTGCAAGGATTGAAATATAGGATGAAAATTTTAAGGTAGAATAGATCTGAAGTAAAATTAAAACTTATGATTAATGTAAAATTTAATGATAAATTGGGAGCATTTATCATTGCTAAGAAAATGGCTTGAAATTCCCACAAAAAAAATTATAAAAAACTTTCCTGGTAGGTTGCATTTTCAAATCTGTCAAATTAAATAATAATAATAATAATAAAACCTTACAAAAAAAAAAAAAAATCAGATCCTTCCAAATTTAGAATAACGAAATTAACAAATTGTGATGATATTTCTCTTAAGCTCAAATTAGGGTTAAATTTATGAAAACCCGATAAAATATAAACGCATTTGAGATATCTTCGAAAATAGACAATAAAATTGAGTAAATTTGACATAATTTCTCAATAAAGAAGAATGTTAATGTTTTTTTTAACATGCCATTTGATCTTCTTTTAGAATTAAAAAAAAAACGCTTGAATTAAGGTATGTTCGGACTGCCTAGAAAAAAGGTATTTTCAAACATTTAGGCCATATTTACTCCAGTGAAAACGTAAAAAATCAATGGTAATGTGAAAACTGGACCCCGTTTGATTATATTTGGTGTAGTTTACTTGTGTTTTGCATCTCTACTAACACATGGGATCCACTTCCAAATCTTTAAATAAAAAACACAAACTGATTGACGAGCGGAGTGTGATCAATCCAATTGCATTTGGAAATTACATTATATCATTACTATAATCGTTACAATTACCATTATTGTTACTGTTTCAAAGGAAAAATTATGAACTTTCACACATTTACTGTTATCGTTACCGTTATGGTTTGACTTTTAAAGGTAAAGGTAACGGTAATAGTAAATGTGACAAAATTTATAATTTTAGATAAACGTGATAAAAAACAATCCAATTCATTTGCGATTGTGACCTTTTGATCTATCAATAAAATTCCATTATACTACGCTAATTTTCATTACGAATTGGTAAACATGACCTTAAACACTTTATATATAGAGAGAATACTCATGTATTGTTGGGAATGTCCTAAAACTCATAGTTCGTAATTTTTAACATATTCTATTTTGCAATAAAGGTATTATTGAGACTTCATTCAATAAAAGTGTTATTAAAATTGCATTCTGTTATAAAATCCAATAAACAAACTCATGGTTATAGAATGAGTACTTTAACTTTATGTAGATACATAAAAGAGGATCAAGTTTTAGTATATAGCCAAAAAGGTAGTATATGGTTGAGGTTAGGCACCTCATCCTAGGGACACTATGGGTGTGCCCACTTTGTATATTGATACAAACGATGTGATCCCAAAATTGTTCATATGGAGACATGCGAGTGGATGCATCCTATGCAAAAGACATTTGCATAAGACCAGACCACGAAATAGTCACTTTTCTTTATAACAACCGTTTACTATTAAAACGGACTATTTCAAATTGATGACCTAAGGTAACTCGATTTTAATCTTAAGCTAACTATGAACTCTTGTTTATTCGGGATTATCCTTTGATCTAGGGATGACAACGGGGCCGGGGCGGAGATGGGATGCACTCCCCATTCCCATTCCCGTGGGGATTTTTAATCCCCGTCCCCGCCTTATTCTCCGTTTTGGGGAGTCGGGGTCAAAGTCGGGGTCGGGGTCGGGAATATCTCCGCTTGGGATTCGGGTCCCCGTAGTGAAATTCCCAACTTTTTATTAATTATTTATTATTTTATTTAAAATTAACTAAATTTAATATTTATATTGAAATTGTAAATTTTATATAGGAATTAGTATTAATTGTTACATATAGGTGTTTAAATAAACATACATGTTTTATTATAAATTAATAAAAATTAAATTATTTATATATTTTAAAATTAAAAAAAAAACTGAAAACACTCAATAATATATAATTATTCATTATATTATTATTATATAATTATTATTGTATTATATATTATATATATATAAATAATAAAAAAATCGATGGCCACTAGTTGGACTAAGGCTCCGAGTAGTGTAACTAAGGCAAGTGGGAGAATGTCTATAGTATTATAGATGCCCTAGTTATTGTATTTTCCCATTATGTTTCTCAACATATATTGTATATATTTGTTCTCATGGAGTTTTATCCAAGTGGAGATTGTTGGAATGTCCCAGAACTCGCAGTTCGTGTTAAGCATTCTATTTACAATAATAATGACTTGTTGATTTTGCATCTCATAGGAATCCAATAAAGTATCCTTGGCTATAGTCAAATTGTAACTTTATGTAGTGACATAAATAGGATCAAATTGATAGTATATGTAGGCCTAAATGGTCTAATAAGTATATGGATGAAATTGGGTATCTCATCCTGGTAACACTATTGGATGCGACCCACTCTGTAGTTGTTACAAGAAGTTGTAAAGTGCCACAAACAATGTGATCCACAAATTGTTCATGTTGAGACATGTGAGTGGGGACATCCTATGCAATGAGTTTGCATATAGATTGGACCACGAAAATAGTCACTTTTCTTTATAACGACCGTTTACTGTTAAAATTGACTATTTCATTTATCATATAACCTAGGTTAACTCGATCTTAATCCTGAGCTAGCTGTGAACTCCTGTTTGTCTGGGATAATCCTTTGATCTGCAAACGGTGAGAGTAGTCCAACAGCACTACTCAATAAACTTACCATTTTGGGATAAAACCGGATGAATAACTGGGGACATAGCCTTGCAAGATGGAATTCACTCCTACCCATTTAGGGTTAGCAAATAGGTTGTTCTCTTAAATACTGATTCCAGGTATTGAACAATTGAGACCCCGCCTTCTTATGATAGAGAAAGGATTTGATTCATAGAGATTATGAATCAAAATTGTTCATTAAAAGGTCAGTAGAAACTTAAGGAACAAGATGTATTCACGGGGGTAAAACGGTAATTTTGACCTAGCTGTGATTACGAACAACCTGTGAAGGATCGGGTTATTAAGTGGACATAATATATCTACAATGAGGGGAGTTCAACTATGGGCTATAGTGGAGTGTCCAATTAGTTAACGAATGGGGGTTAGATCAAACTAATGAGTTTAGCCGATTAATCTCAAATCGTTGGAGCCCATGATCTGTAGGTCCATGAGGTCCCCCTACTAGCTCGTAAATGGTTATGCTTTAGAGTAGCTTGAGAAATTAATTTGAAATGTTCAAATTAAACATAATAGAAGAATATATATTTAAATATGATTTAAATATATGAAGATGATTATTGTGCAAAAAATTAATTTAATATTTGATATTAAATTAATTTATGAAATTGATTTTAGAAATTTTTTTTTTTCAGTTTTATAAATCAAAATGGTTTTTGAAATCAAATTTTGTTTTTAAAAGAAATTGGAAAAAATCGGTTTGCACGGTTAAAATGGAAAATGTTGATTTTCCAATATCATCTTCTTCATGCTCACACAAAGTTCATTTCCTTCTCTTCATTAATACTTCAAGCATGAGCTGCAAGCCATACATTTCTCTTCTTTGTATGTTCATCTGCAATAAATATAGAATATTGGAGTGAGTTGAGGGCATGCATAGCACATAAATTTTGAGAGAAAATTTTAGTGAGAAGAAAGAGTTCTTCAAAGTGAGCTGATGTGAGTTTTTCACTGTTCTTCGTCGTTTCAAGTTGTTCTTGTGTCCCATAACTCAGTCTAAAACTCCAAGAGGATAGTGGGGAAGATCTTGAGATGGTTCTCGGTGATCTTTGGTGAAGACTACTGCTGTATAATCAAGTTCTTGAAGAGTTTTTCAAATGTATGATCTTAAAACCCTCTTTTTAGAAGAGCATGCTTTAGTTTCTGTCAAAATTAGTGAATTTGAATGCTTATGGATCCTTGATACTTCCGCTGCATGTTATCTAACTCTTACAATAGAGAAAGAGAGAGAGAGAGATTCTTATAAAATATTCCCAACGAATGTGATATCATCATCTTATTCAATATTTGTTGGTATGATGGTACAAATAACCCTATTTGTCCATATCCTTTTATAAATAGATCACAACCCGAGATTTACAAATAACCTATTTGTCCATAATCATCTTATATAAAAATAACCCTATTTGCCATATCATTTTATAAATGGATCACAACTTGAGATTTACTATATGTTGATGATTTGAGCTGAAACTCCTGAAGAGATTTCAAAGACAGTAGAATTTATGAAGTAAAAAATTGAAATGATAATTTTTGCCTTTGTTTGCAAATAAGGCATAGAGCAAATGGAATTGCATCAATTTGTACATTAAAGATCTTTTGTGGATTATGTACATCATTGAATACTCCTATGGTGGTTTATTTGCTCGATGTGAAAATGATACATTATCTGATCTCAAAAAGATGATGAAGAATGTTAAGTCCTGAAGAACCATAAAATTTTAAAAATAAGTGCACTTATATAGCTTGACTAGTTTATACACTACACTCGGTAGTATTTTTTAGTAATTTTGTTACATATATATGATATTCCTCTAAAAGGAGGATATTGGACTAGAGTTAAACATATGATACGTTTTATTTGAGAATTACTTTACCTTGATTTATTATATTATAATAAATCTAATTATGATATAGTTAGTTGTGAAGATGCATGTTAGTTATCTAATCCATATAAGCTAGATCTTAAACAGGTTACTTAGTACATGGAGAATAATTTTTATATCATGACAATTAGTGAAACAGACCATAACAGCTATTTCCTCAAATCATATTGAAATTCTTGCAATTCACGAGACTAGTCAAGAATGTGTTTGACTAAGATCAATGACTCGGCACATTCATGGAACATTTGGTTTGGCTTCTAGTAAAAATCTTCCAACGATATCATACGAAAACAACACAATATGCATATCCCAAATTAAAAGAGGATATATTGGAGGAGATAGAACAAAGCATATTTCGCCAAAATTTTTCTACGCTCATGATCTTGAAGAAAATTGTGATATCACTGTACAACAAATTTGTTCGAAGGATAACTTAGCGGACTTGTTTACAAAATCATTACCAACTGCAACATTTGAAAAATTGGCGTCCAATATTGAAATGCGGTGACTCAGAGATCTCAAATGATGTTTTCATAAGAGGAGTAAATATACTGTATTCTTTTTAAGAGTATTAGATTATATGAAATATGTATTTTTTTTCCTTCCCTAAAATTTTTTTCCAATGGGTTTTTTTACTAGCAAGATTTTAACGAGACGTATTTAACTTATATAATAGGCATCTAAGGGAGTATTATAAATATTATGATAATATATGCCATTAGATGCTCATGCTGAGTGTCTATTGACCATGTGTCGCATTCTCATTTTCCAAAGTATTGTCTATGTGTCACAACATTACTCATTATTATTGTCTAAAATCTAAAAAAAACCTTAAAAAAATGAAAAAAAGAAAAAAGAAAAAAGAAAAAAAACTCCTCGGAAGTCGGCGAGGCAAAAAACATGTCCACTGTGTAGTCCAATGTTGCAAAACCCAGAAGTAGGGTTCTAGCTTTGTTCAAATTCATAAGACGGGAGACTGTGCTGCAGGGTGCAGACCGGAGAACATGGGGCGTAGGATGCCGTTGGCCGGAATGGAGACCTCTCTCATGGCTACCGAATCTGTAGAATTCATTGACGTTTCTCTTTCTTCTTCCTCATCAAGAGAGGCCGCCATTACTTCCGTTCCTTCACAAGCTACCAACTCATTGACTGACGACCATGCCTCCTGCGTTGTCGTCGGAGATCCTCCAACTTATCTCATCTGGTATGCTCCTTCTTTCCCTCGCATTTTATTGATTCCGCTCTTCGGTGCTAACAACCCCAATTGCTCTTCCATTCTTACACAACAGGAGGATTCGGAAGATTCTACCTCATGTAGTCGAATTGCTTGAGTTTTCAACTGCCAACGAGTTTCGTAGAATTGGTCTGCGAATTGCCTTTCCTGAAACACTTCATCCGGCCGTGTTTGTTTGCAAAAATGAGGTTAATTTCCATGTTCACTCTCGGAACTTTCAGCCTGTTGGAATATATCAATGTTGTATTAATTTCCGAGGAACACTGCAGATTAGTTCGTCGGCGGGACATCCTTTCTTGATGTACGCAGTGACTTCGTCTGGTGTCGCTTATTGTTTGAAGCTACGAAATATTTCCTCATACGTATCTTACTCTGTTATTCCGCTCGATGAGGTTGTGGAGGTTAATTTACAAACCCATCCGGACAACAAACCAGTAACCAGCGTATCTGCTATATCTGGATGTCTCGTGATTGGGAGAAATGATGGATCAGTTTCATGTTACAAACTTGGGTCGCTTGACCAACATACCCCAGGTATGAGTTTACTTAAAGTTCATCAAGTGGCTACATTATCTATTGTAATTTGTCCAAATATGATTGAGAAATGGGCGAATGGGTTACTATCATACCAATAGGTTCCTTATCTATTGTAATCTGTCCAAATATGATTGAGAAAATGGACAATGGCTTACTTTTCATACTAATTGGAAGCTCCTTTATGATCCAGAACCGGGAGTTGTTGGCGTAAAACTGTAGGATGTTATTTGACAATTGTGTATTATCTTCTTGTATTGCTATTTCACAGTTGTTATTATTGTTTATTACTACTTAGGCTGCCCCACGGGATGTAACTTACAGCTATCTCCGGTTTATTTTACTACACTTTTTGTGCCACGCTTCTTTAGAATCCTTAAAACTTGTATTATTTTGTTACATTTAAGAATTATATCTAACATGTATTTATTTATTTTTAGGCTTTGAACATGAACTACGGGAGGATTCAGGATTCAATCGTTTGTTGGGTTTCATTTCGAGGTGCCCATTTATGAAATATCACGTTATGCATCTTACTTTTGAAATTTGCTTACTTTTGTGTCTGCTTAATGATTGGCAATGAGATTGAGGCTGTTTGTCTCGTACATATTTGAACATGTATTTCTAAAAAACATTTATAGAAGGATTAATATAAATTAGCATTACTTTGAGGTCTTATCCAAAAAGATAGCATTATTTAAGATTTTCAATGGAGGTTGGCATTGTAGTTCACGCGCTTTAAAGTTAGCATTGGCAAGCATTTGGAGTGTGGAGTATTTCTCCCTGCAAGAAGAGATCTTCAGATTCAGCATCGTGTTGGCTCTAAATGGTTCTATCTTTTTCTGAAGATCAGTTCTTATCTTGGAGGGAGCCTATTGTTTTGTCCAAGCTGAACTCTTCTCATTGATGTTCTTTTCTTGTTAATTACACAAGTTATAACAATATTTGTTTTGATTGTGTTGCATTAATTTTCCCTTGTTAGCTTTATTACTCTTTTTTTCTTTACCTTTTATTCACCGAATTGGAGATTGTTTTCTTGTACAATTTTTGTTACCTTTTCATCGATCACCCAAAAGTTTATTTCTAATTGAAAAAATTACTTGGTCATTTTCCTTGGTTTCTTCTATTTATTATTATTATTGATAGATTTAAAAATGCACTTTAATTTAATTAAGGAAAAGAAGTTCAGGCAAAGAGGTAAACGAGCTGGATGTTTTTATGGCAATGAGGTTGGCATCTGTATATGTAATGATGTAAATGATAATGACAATTTGGAAGCAATTTTGCTTCCGACAGGGATTCCAAAGGAAGCACAGAGAGTTATTACGGAACAGATGAAACAATGTTATGAAATGGTCTTGAAAAATATTTACAAGTTGAAGCCGAATATCAGTTCTGTTTTGGGCTTGAAGTGGTTCTTGAAAGTGTTCTTGAGTTTGTATGTCACCTTGATTTCTTTGGATTTCCTGGCCTTGATTATCCGTAGTATTCTGAATACTTGATTGCTCTAAAAACTTTGGGAACCATTTGGCGAAGTTCTCCAAGTTCACCTTCATTTCACCTAAATGCCTTTTCTACTAAAGGAAGTCAATTATCTATAGCCTTTGCTGATGGGGAAGCTGCTGGATCCAAAGTTATGAGAGATGTCAATCACTCAAAGAATTGAAGAAAAGAATGCATGCCTTGGATCGAATGCTTTGATACCAATGATATAATAAATCTCCAAGAACTCAAAAGGATTTTATTAATAATGAATGAAGATGGGCTGGAGAGCCTATTTATACAATTTATCCAGTCATAAAAGACTGCCACCTAAACAACCGGTCATTAAGGTTGTTTAAATAAAGGAAAAGTCTAAACAAATCTCTTGGTGAAAAACTTAAGTTGCCTATAGTAAATAAGATACAGCAGAACATATTTTGATAAGCAAATATGCCTACATCACATTTATTTGAAGAAAATATGAGAAATTTGAGGTTGTTTATATTGCAGAATTAATTTACAGTGCTGTATTTTATTGCTGAATCTTTTGCTCGTCTCTTTTTTATTTTTTAAAATGATAGCTTTGCTTCTCATGCATTAATGATAGCTTGGCTTCGCATTAAAAAAATGATGGCTTGGCTTCATGCAGGGTCAAGTTGGCAGGAGCTGTGCAAGATATGGTAATATCTGAGGTCTGTGGAAGACAATTTCTGTTTGTTCTTCATTCTGACGGAGTCTTACGAGTGTGGGATCTTTCATGTCATAGTAGGGTACTCAATCACTCGATGAATATTGCAACTTTGGCAGGTACTTTCGATTAGTCAAAACATCATTAGATTAAATCCCGCTTGAAAGAAGATATAAAGTATTTGCATCCACATTTGGTCTTGAATGGATAAATAATGAATTGACAAGTATAGTTTCCTTAAATAGATGACCAAACTTCATTTCTGTTTTAGACATCCCTAAACCAATGAAAAACATAAGAACGTTCAAGCACAACATAATTTAAATAGCTTGGAAAGGAGGTGCTTGATTCCAGATGGACAATTTACACCCATTATGGACAACCTTGTGCACTTTTAAATGTTCAAGCACAACATAATTTAGAGTTCAATTTAGATGTGCTTGAGGAGTTTTGTGCACGTCTCTTATTAACAAATTCTTAGCCAATAGACAATTTACACCCATTGCCTCTTAGCATGAATTTCAGCCAACCAGTCATTGATATCTTGGAATCAAATATTTCTTTTGTTAAAGGAGTTTATAGCCATCCCCCTGAAGACAATCTTTCTATTTACGATTCTGAGAGCTCTTTAGGCCCGGATGACTTTACTATTGAATTCTTCCTCAAATTTTGGAGATCATGGAGATTTGATTTCCAGGCACTTGTTGAATTTTATGAGAATAAAGGCTTAATGCTTGTATTAAAGAAAATTTTATTTGCTTAGTTCAGAAGAAAAAAGCTGCTTCATTGTCAAAGATTTTTGGCTAATCAGTTTATCCACTTCAATTTATAAGATCATCACCAAGGTACTTGGAAATATTGAAGTCATTCATGCCTAGTATCATCTCTTCCTTTCAGAGTGCTTTAATTGATGGGAGACAAATAACAAATCCAATTCTTATTGTCGATGAGACTGTGGAGGAGTATTGATCCAAAAAGGAAAAGGGTTGGATTTGATTTAGAAAAAGTCTTTGATCAAGTTGATTGGGATTTTCTTGAAGATGTTCTGATAGCCGACCAAAGAGACGTTCGTGCTACGATTGGGGAATTTCTTTTTCATCTGTCTTTCAGAGAAAAGTCGTCTTTTATCGTGTGCAGAGGTGTGTGCGGTGCTTTGGATATTTGTGGGGAGAGGAACAATACAGTGTTCATGTTAACATTTTACATGAACACTAGTGAGGTTTAACATGAACACTAGGGAGGGGTAGAGACTCTAGTGAGGTTTGGTCCTTAGTTAGGTTTCATGTTTCCCTTCGGGCTTCAGTGTCAAAGCTTTTTTGTTACTATTCGCTCGGTAACATTTTACTTAGTTGGAACCCCTTTCTTTAGTAGGGGTGTTTTGGTGAGCACGTTTTTCTTGTATGCCCTTGTTTTCTTTCATTTTTCTCAATGAAAGTTGTTGATTTTATTTTAAAAAAAAAGGATTATATGGATAAAAGGATGTGTTAGAATTCCAAGTTTTCAGTCTTTGTTAATGGAAGACCAAGGGGGTGAATTCAAGCTACTAGAGGAATTAGGCAAGGTGTCACAGGTGAATTGACTAAGGTCTTGACACAAGGGGACCCGATCTCCCTCTTTCTCTTTCTCTTGGTTAGTTAGATTTTACGTGTACTTGTGGAGTTCTTTTAGTAGAGATTTTGGGGATGGAAGATGGCTCCAATCTCCCTCTTTCTCTTTCTCTTGGTTAGTTAGATTTAACGTGTACTTGTGGAGTTCTTTTAGTGGAGATTTTGGGGATGGAAGATGGGTTTGAGATTCCACCGAAAAAACCCAAAACAATTGTTAGTTTGGATGTGCAATGAAAAAAATTCAAATTTTTACTCAAATCTCGGGGTCGATCTCGGCTGGTCGACCGAGAAAAACTATTTCAAGTGCCAAAAACAGTGCTAGTTGTGAAAGATGAAAACTTTTGGAGGTTAAATCTGACAATTTCCAAAAATTTCTGTTCCCATTTCACAAAAAGAAAAAAAGAAAAAAAGCTTGGAAACATGTTTTTGCTTGAGATTTCAAGTACAAGTGAGAAAAATGAGATATAGAGGAAGTATCGTATTGCCATTCCAATGATCCTCCCGGAGTTGACATGATTATGCTTCTGAACTGAATACTTAGAATATTTGGCAGGCAATTAGAAGTAGCCTTCCCTGATATTTGAAGGTAGCATTAGAAACCACAACCATGCCTAACCATTGGGGAAGAAACACATGTTTACGAATATTAATCTGATGTTAAAGTCTGTGAGGTTCTAGAGGAAAACACCATAACCATTTGGATAGAATTGCAATGTTCCTGGAAGCAACATTTCAATCATTGGGGTTTATTTAACATCTCCCAAGGACCGTTCGGTTTGGAAACCGGATCCTAAGGGGATATTTTCCACTAAGACGCTTACCCTTGATATGAGCACAACCATTGCTGATCGTATTACCCCTCTACACAAGGAGATTTAGACTGATTTTTACCCCAAAATGGTCAAATTTTTTCTATGGGAAATTAATCGGGGGTTATTAATATATGTGAGAAAATTTAGCATCGCTTCCACACATGACTCTTTTCCCCAATTGTTGTCTTTATGTATGGCCGCCCATGAAATACCAAGCCATTTGTTTATCAGATGCCATTTTGCTGATAGATTTTGGAAGGAAATTACTCTCCTTTGGGTGGTCAACCGCCCATCCTAACGATATTATCAATCAACTCACATACACCCTCATAGATCACCCCTTCACCAATGGTAGAAGAACCATATGGATGCACTTTATTGAGGCCTTTTTATGGAGCATATGAATGAATGGAACAACCGCCTCTTCAATGATAAGGGAAACACTTTTGATACGTTTTTGATCATATTATCTTTCTTGCTATGACTTGGTGTAGATGTACAACTTTCTAAGCTTGGAAATCTTTTCTAACTTCTTTGGTTTGGGCTAATTGCCATTCTTTTGTAAATTTCATACATCAATGAACTTTGTTTCTTATAAAAAACATTTCAATCTTTGACTCCCCTCCTCACCCTCGTCAATTGACCTCCAATTGGCTAAATATGAGCCACCTTAATTACCCATACCTTTGCATAAGAAATTCCCATTAATCTTAACGAGACAATATCAAGTAATGCCATGGTAGGTCATGTGAAAAGTGACAAATAAAATTTCAAAATTTCTTCCTCCAGAGGCTTTTTGGAGTATGTGAATCTAGTAAGATTAGCTTGTCTCAGAAGACACTAGACTTAAAAGTGGTGATGTTAGACTTGTATGATACAAGAGTTATAGTGATACCATGTGTATTGAAATGGGAGGGAGCTCCTTCAAAAATGAACTTGCTTTTGAATCGAATATTGAATGAATAGTGCATTTCCAAAATTTGAATTGTTCGAAATAATCTTGAATATATTATCCGAGTCTGAAGAAATGAAGGAAATTTCCAAAAAAATTTCAATTGAATTGATACTTGACATAAAATTAACTTTGACATTGCATTTATTTTTACTCACTTTTCCCTTTCTTTTTCGGTTTTAGAAGCAAGGTTTGTGAGATTGTGGGTGGGTCAAGCTAGCACTGATTTGAGTACAATTCCTTTGGCGATTCTCTATAAACACCCGGTACTTTATCCATTAGTTTCTCTACATTAGATTGCTTTCCATGTCACTTGTGTGGATTAACATTATATTTCCGGCACTTGCACAATTAATCTATTATGTATAAAGATTTATAATTTATAAAGCTGAAACTTTGGTGCAATGTTTTAATGTTCCTATTCATATATTACTTATAAGGTTCTCTTTTTAACGCATGGGCAAATGAAAGACGTGTATAAATGGACTTTTTTTTTGGGGTAAAAAGCCAAGCTTTGGTTGAGAATAAATGAGGAGCCTAATTAACCTAGGAGCGGGCTCCAGTCAAGCAAAATAAGATGTAAAGGAAAATTACAAAAAAATTTATACTAATGTCCAAAGAGAAGTATGAAATCTAATGAAGGACCACAACTTCCCTAATCTCAACTCTAAAAATTCTAGTGTTTCTTTTCTCCAAAACCCTTACAAAATTGCACAAAGACAAGCAAACCACAAATTGTTATCCTTATCCTAAAAAAGGGGGAGGGATAGACACTTCTCAAGCAAGTCTCTGGAACTCCAAGGCCGAGCTAAACTAAAAGAGAAAGTCTAAAGAAAACCATTCCATAAGAACTAGCGAGTCAACAAGACCAAAGAAGATGGTCCAAGTCCTTAGCCGCCTCCCTACAAAGAATACAAAATTGGGGCCCGGTCATCTTGGGCAAGAATCTCTAAACACTATCCAAAGTGACCCTATCAAGAAGAGCTTGCCACCCAAAAAATTGGACCCATTTTCAAGTTTTTATCTTCTAAAGTTGAGAAAGAATGAGCGTACTCCATAAAGAAGAGGGACCCACTCGACACCGGAAGAACAATTGATAGGCGAATTTGTTCTTTATTTGGCAAACTGATTGTCCGTGCACATTGACAGTCCCAAAGGAGATGATCCAAGTTTTCCTTCGGCTTTCGACAAAAAATACAACAGAGAGGCCCCATTAGCAAGGTCATCTTCCTAGCTAGCCTATCTAAATTGTTCACCAGACCAACCAAAACTTGCCAAGTAAAGAACCTTGTGTTCAGATTGTCGGCCAAAGGGACGTTCGTGCGATGATTGAGGAGTTCCTTCTCCATCTGCCTTTTAGAGAGAGGCTGTTTTTTGTGGTTTGCTAGGGTGTATGCGGTGTTATGGGATAATTGGGAGGAAAGGAACAATAGAGTGTCTAGAGATAGGGATAGAGACCCTTGTAAGGTTTGGTCCTTGGTGAGGTTTCATGTGTCCCTTGAGCTTCGGTTTCGAAGCCTTTTTGTAATTATTCTCTTGGTAACATTTTACTTAGTTGGAACCCTTCCTTTAGTAGGGGTGTTTTGGTGGGCTTTTTTTTTTTTTAATGCCCTTGTGTTATTTCATTTTCTCTCGATGAAAGTTGTTAATTTTATCAAAAAACTGACAGGTGAATTTGTTTGTAGGTCTAGGACCTTAGACTAGATAGTCACTTCTCCACTCCAAATAAATAAAATCACCATTTTTTTAAAAAAGGAAACATAAATTTTCACTGATAAAATGAAAAGAGACTAATGCTCAAATTACCAGGAAACAAAACGAAGAGCTAGAAAACTTAAAAAGAACAAACCCAAGAGAACCCTGCATTACAACGAAGAACAAATTCACTTGTCAATATGCGCAAAACAATGATATACAGTGACATTTTGCTATACTTGAAAATATTTTCAGCAGTTTTACCATTTAAAACAATTACTCTTAAAAAAAATAAAGAATATGTAAGAGGGATTATAGACATTTATGACCGGAGGGGTAAGGAAGGAAATTCAGCAGGTGGTCCAAATAGTTAGTGGAATGAGAGTTTTTTATGAAAAGGGTGGGGACCAACCAACGACAAGGGAGCCTCGAGGAATTGAGGGGTTAAGTAGGGTTTTGGGTGTTTGGCTAAGGTGTGGAGAGTCTTGGAAAAAGAAGAGTTTTCTTGGAGAGAATGCTTGGCTCTATGATGTGCTGAAGAACTCATTGTTTATCTTGTTTTTCTTTCTTCTCTTCTTATTCTTGTGATATCGTAGCTTGGGTGGTTTGATGTTGATTTCCAGTGCTAATATATAAAACATAGCTTTATTCTTGTTCTCTGGATTTTTGTGTGTTCTTTGTTGGGGTTTCCTGTTTGCAGGGGAATGGATCCTAACAAAATACTTTGTGGACCTTTTAAATCTACTCTTAAAATCTTAGGGGCTAAAAGGTAAATTTTGAAAAATCAAAGACCAAATGCACCTATTCTTAAAAATTCAAGGACTAAAAAGGTACATTTTAAAAATGCAGAGATTAAATGCACATATTCTTCAAAACTTGGGGACTAAAAAGTTAATTTTTCCTGGAATTTTTAGAGGGACTGAGAGATTGAGTGAGGATGTCCGGAGTTGGCAAGATCTAATGCTTCCTTATGGCCGTTGACTATTAACTTTTTTTTTGTAATTATGAGTTTAGTGTGGTTTTAAATTTTTTGAGCCAAAGAAACTATGTTCCATGATAAATTGTGAGGAAGAAATTTTTGTTAGGCCTTTTCTGATGTAGTTGCAAGAAACTAATAATTTCCTCTTCAATCTCTCTTAAAGATAAAAGAATATTGTCGTTGGAACTCTGAAGTTTAGAGATAAAAATTTCTTTTTTCTTTTCAATAAGAACTTGAAAGAAGTTTATATTCTCATCCCCTTCTTTAAGCCACAATGATTTACATTTTTAAATTTCTAAGTTAAGTCATGTCATTCTCTCTCTACCCTTTCCCTTCCTCTCTCCACACCTTCATTCCTTCGCCATTCGCCACCATGCCTCGACCACCGCCGACTAAAGTGTTTACCGTCGAGCAAAAAGCTTTCTCAATATAGATTGACTCTTCGTGGCTTTTGTGTCTGGTTAATGGAGTCCTCTAGAGACAAGGCATTTTCTTTAACGATTCATTGGAGCACTCTTCATTGTATCACTGAAACTCACTCCTCAATGCACCCTGGAATCATTGGGCTCTGATCTCTCTCTCTCCCCTTTTTTTTTTTTGTGGTATGCTCTGTATATTCTTTCATCCATCTCAATGAAAACTTGTTACTCGAAACTGCTATGTATGAGTGATTGGATATAGGAACCTCTAGTCTACATTTCACGACTTCCTCGCTTATATCATCTATCCTTCATGAGAGTTGTACGATGGCAGATGTTCTCCCTCATTCTCTACCATTAGAGTTTTCTTGTCCTTTGTTCGATAGGGAAACAATAGATGTTATGGTGTGAACCAATGTAGGAATTTTATTCAAATGATCAAAAGTTATTCAATATAAGGGAAGAATCCTCTATTTATAGAGAACTTAATATAAGATAGGATCCTAAAAGGATAACTAAAAGGAATCTAAAGGAAACTAAAGGACACTAAAAACTAATTAGGAAACTAAAATGTAATTAATCAAGGATTAACCAAGATTAATTTGAATTTACCAAATTACCCAAATCTTATTACATCATATTCTATCCCTCCAAAAAAAAACTCGTCCTCGAGTTTTAAAACAAAAATGAAGGTAAAACTAAAAAATAAGCCATTCGAACAGAAGCATCTTGGCACATCCGACACCAATAACAACCAAATTTTTAAAGTGAAGTCAATGAACCCAAGAAACAATTGGTGTATACCAAGAGAGAAAACTTTATTTCTTCTTCCTTCTTCAGGACTTTTCAATTCGACCACCTCTGCCTTGCTGGCAAAATACCCAAAATTTTCGAGTCGTGACATGTCATCTCCCCCGTTGTTTTGTAGTTGATTGGAATGAGATTTTCAAGTTTCTTTAAATCAGTTTGTTCAAGGTATTTTCTTCTACCTTTGCAATGGCTTTGATTTCAACATCTCCATTTTCTATAATTGGGTTTATGTTGTGGCGAGCAATGTGGGTCGGGTCACTTGGGTAACGGGTTGGATCAGAAAAAATCCCTTTGCACGATAAATCTTCTTCCGTCGTCTCTCTCATGTGTTTCTTTGGCAAAAATGGTTTTTTTCCCCTTTCCCACAACAAATCAATTGCAAACAACATACTTTCGTCAATTTTGACGTCAATTTCCCATCCGATTTGAGACGCGCAATCTCCAATTTGAAAATAGTTTTGTAGTATTCATTCCCACAGACGATTTCTTCATCTTTGTTAATTTTTTCTTCCTTATCTGGTTCAAGATGTGCAATCTCGCATTGATTTATTTTTTCTTCCCATGCAAGCTCTTCCTCACACGTTTTACCTTCTTTATTCGACTCATCTTCGACTGTGTTTTCATCTTCTTCTACTCCATTCATTTCTAGAGCACATCCCATTTGTTTAAGTTCTTGATCTTCTTGAGTGACTAAATATAATTCTTGACGATTTCTTGATTGTGGGTACAGTAGAAGGTTGGGTTTTTCTCTTTCTTGTAGGACCATTGCTGGTGTTGCTTTGTTCTTTGTTTTTTTCTTTTTCCCCCGACTTGTGGCAGCGGTAAATCAAGATTGTATGCACTTTCTAATTGATCTAGTTGCAAGGATATTTGTTCAAGTAAGCCATAAGTACCATTAATAGAGCTTTCAATTGACAGCATGTGTCGAGTTGTAGACATCGGTGATAGGACGGTTGTTTGCTCCGTCTCTTTGAGGGTTGTCACAATTGGTGTGGACCAATGTAGGAATTTTATTTAAATGATCAAAAGTTATTCAATACTAGGGAAGAATCCTCTTTTCGTAGAGAATTAAACGTAAGATAGGATCCTAAAATGATAACTAAAAGAAACTAAAAACTAATTAGGAAACTAATATGTAATCGATCAAGAATTAACCAAGATTAATTTGAAGTTACCAAATTACCCAATGAAACTAATATGTAATCGATTAATTTGAAGTTACCAAATTACCCAATTCCTATGACATCATATTATGACTCTTATCTTTGATCAGGGAGTTTGAGATTAGTCATGTGACACAGGATACTCATTTTTGGAGCACAGATTCTTTTGACATTTTCCTTTTTGTAATTCTCTCTTTCAGTGTTTGGTGAATCCCTCCCCCTTTAGTGTTGATGTAGCCTTAATCCTAAAAAGGAAAGAAACCTCCAAGAATCAAATCAAGAGTTTTTTTTATTAATGAGAATGTGACTTGATACAAGGAGGCTCTCTCTATTTATAGAGAATTACAAGAGTCCCAAAAGGATAACTAAAAGAGATTAAAAGTAAATTGGTAATAAAATGTAATTAATTAAGGATTATCCAAGATTAACTTAATTTTACCAAAATATCTCTATTCTATTACATCATATTCTATCCCTCCCAAAAGAAACTCGTCCTCAAGTTTTCAAACGGAAATGAAGGTAAAAATAAAAAAGTAATCTTCCGGTGATATGATCCTCAATTGGTGAAAATAAATCCTTTTACAATGTGAAACTCTTATCGAAAATTTGAAAATTGTTTATCTTTAGGCGTGGGCAGAAATTGAAAGATGCAAATTCTTTATGTAATTCTTTTGGTATGCTTTGGCGACATATGCGGGTTGGGTCAACTGGGTAATGGGTCAAATCTTTTGAATTGTGTCGTGCAACGGTTAGGCCAATTTCATCTTCTTCCTCACATGAGTCACCTTCGTCAACTTTCAATTCGACCTCTTGGATGTTGCCGTCTATTCCACTCAGAAACCCATTTTTTTTCAATTTCAAACATATCATCTTCCAAGCTGTTTCATGGTCGGTTGCAATTAGGGTATCAAACCTTTTCGAAGTAGGACGCTATGGGTATTGTTTTCTTCTGCTTCTGCCGTGCCTTTGCTTTCAAGGCCCCACCATCATTTTCATTAATCTATTGTTCCTCTTCGTTCGGTTCATGCTGTGCAATCTCATAGTTAATCTCGTTGATTTTTAACCTTGTTGTCGACAATTTCTTCAATTTTCTTTTTGTGCGGTTGGTCTTCATCTTTGCAATGGATTTCTTTTCCATTTGTTTCTTGCCCGATTTCACAGCCACATTGGATGGATTCTTGATTTTCTTGCATTAATTCTTTTTTAAGTTCTTGCAAATGTTCAGAAAGTTGCTAACGTGAGTCATCTCTCCCAACAAACGTTGGATTTTCTTGACTCCCTTGTTCATTTCCTCCAATACTTTGGGATTGATGTACAAATTAGGTATTCTTGAATAAGTATCTTCATCAAAATTTTTGTAGGATCGATTCTTGAATTTTCTCAAACATGTTTTGAACCTTCCTGGTCGTTCTCCATAGCACGAATAGTAATTTCTGTCCCAAAATGCATTAGATCTTCTATAAAATTCCATTCTTGGATGATTCTTCAAGCTTCTTCTCAATTTTCTTGAATTTAAAGGGTTCCCCCTAGTTAGGTGTGTCTTGTTTGGCAACAAGCACAACTCACGAAGCTCCCTCTTGCGATCGGCGTTGCCTAGAGTTTCTCGGACTTCCACCGACGACAGTCAACTTGGCCCAAATTGGACGCTCTGATACCAAATTGATGTAGCCTAGATGTTAAAAAGGAGAGAAATCTCCAAGAATCAAATCAATAGTCTTTTTATTAATTAGAATGTGACCTAATATAAGAAGGTTATCTCTATTTATAGAGAATTATAAGAGTCCCAAAAGGATAACTAAAAGAGATTAGAACTAAATTGGTAATTGAAATGTAATTCATCAAGGATTAACCAAGACTAACTTGATTTTACCAAAATATCCCTATCCTATTACATCAAGTGTGTTTGTCTTTACCTATTTCTAGAAGGTGAAAATTTCCAAGCAAGTTAAAGTGGTTGATGATAGGAATTCATGAGATGTTTGATCTTTCGTTAGGTTCTATGTTTCTCTTCGGGTTCCAGTGACGAATGTTATTTATTTATTTATTATTATTATTATCCCTTAGGTTTTATTTTACTTGACTTAAGCCTCTTCGTTTAGTTTGGCTCTCTTTTTTGTAGGGATAGTTTTTTGTATGCCCTTGTAGTATTTCATTTTCACATAATGGAAGTTTGGTTTTTTATTAGAAGAGAAAATGGCACTTAATATTAAGTATGAACTTGATGGTTGGATATAGCTATATGCTAAAATTAACTTTCAATGTTGGTGGTTGTATACAAAAAAAAAAAAAAAAAAAAAAAAAAGAAGAAGAAGAAAGAAAAATAATAAAAACTCCAAAAAAGATGTTGTCTTCGATCAATTAACTCATTTCTATTAATCTACTTTGGTAGATTAATGTTGTAAATGTTTTTATGGTACAATTTTATACTCCACCCCCATCTATCTACTAATATATTTACATAATTGTGAAGGAGGATCTTAACTTGGAAATGATCTGCATATATAGCTTATGTTTTAGTTGGGGAGATAGGGTCGGCCTATTGTTGCAGCCTTCAACACACAATATTCCGTTGAATCAGGTAGTTGAAAATAAAGGATATCTCATTCAATTTTGAGTTTTATAAATTCTTGAATTTCGTTAAATTGATAATTTTTGAGCTTGATAATTGTTGCTCCAATTTTCATTAGGGTGGATGTCTTGATGTAAAACTTGCATCTGATAAGATATGGGTCTTAAAGGACAATGCATTGATCTTTCTCGACTTGTTAGCTTCTGATGGTCATTCGTAAGTTTATTTGCGCTGCCTTAAGTTTGATTTTTTTTTGGTTTCTAACATGTAAAATACCCTCTCTCTTTGCTAATTGATTGTTTGTCTTGCACCAAACACTATACCTTTAATAAAACCTACAAAAAAAGAGGGTGCGTTATTGCGATGGGAAGGAAGGACCCTCTTGGGTCAACAAGAAAAAAGAAAGAGCATTGTTTGAATCCTCTGGATTTTGATTGGTCATCATCTTATATGGCAAGGAAATGGTATCAGCGAAGAGTTCTTTGAGGATCGAAGTGTCCAAAAAGGGGTAGTCTTTATCTTGTTTCTTGTGATTGGCTTAGTTGGAGAATTGATGTTTATCTTCGGTGATAATTGATACTGAAGTTAATGCTTTCACATATGTATAGATACTGTAATATCTTCTAATTTACAACTAATAATTACAACATGATACAAACCTAATTGGCTTGTCATTGTTAGTGCGACATATACTTACCAATTTTGTAAGTACACTCATTCAATACCCCCATTTGCCACTTTGTAAGTTCTTTACCTATTTTGTTTAATTTTAATTATTAAAATAAAACCTATTAATAACAATTGGGGCAAGTAAAATACTTTTCCATTTTCCACTTTCTTCTGGAGAATAAGTGGATGAGGATAGACCATGCTCTTTCTTCCCTTTTGTAATCCTCGATGAGGATTCATTTTGTTCAAGCAATGTTGTCTCAACCTTTGTCCTTTCTTTCTCTGGGATTTAGCTCTGCTTTGTCGAATAGAAAACACTGGATATCTTAGATCTTCTATCTATGCTTGAAAAGTTTAAATGTAACCTTAGGATCAAATGTTCGTATTTGGGGCCCTACCGTTCATGGTCAAAAACTCTTGGAAACTGGTGTCTTCTTGCTGGAATTTGCCTTGGTTCTTCACTTTCTGATGAAGAAAATTCAGAATCTTGTAGTTCTTGGATGGGTTCTTGAAATCTTGGAGCAATAATGGCTGGTTGGTTCCTTTCTGGAGAGGTGGATTCATCCCTAATTCTCTCCCTGATGCGTCTGCCCACTACTCCTTGGGCTGGTCTTCTATGAACATCATTTCCTCTGTTTTCTTCTGCACGTTGAGGTAGGGCAGCCAAGACTAACTCCATTTAAAGTTCTTTCCATTGCAAGATTCAGACCAGCAATGCTGTTTTGAATTTCTCCCACTGATTCTTCCACAGCCATCAAACGGGTAGTAGTCGAATGTGGAGACAAAGGGTCTGGTTGTTCGGGTCTGGACTCAGCATCCTTTCCCTTGCTGGTGTTGCAATTGCTCTTGCTGGCCATGGAGTCCCAAATCAAGGGCTCTGATACCAAAGCTGATGCGCCAAGGTGAGGAGGAAACTTTTATGTGAAAATGCTTCAAAGTTGTATTAAATGTGAGGGGGCAATTTAGTTTAAATACTAAACTCCTTTTACAGCCTAAACTAAAAGTTACCAATGGTAACTCAAATTCAAGAACCAAGCTTACACCCAAGATTTGCAAGAAACAAGATTATAAACAAATGTTCTGAAAATTAAAATAAAACCTAAAGAATCAACACAAAACTAACAAGAAAAGACGAGAAACAGCCTTCTAAAGACAGGAAACAGCCTTCTGTTTTCAAGAAATACATCCATTATACTCTTTGGTCATGTGATTTTGTTTTGCAGTTTGGAGCTAGTTTTCTTTCGATGAGTTTAGTTGGGCATACAGGCTGCCGAGAGATAATCAAATCATTCTTTTTGCAAGAAAGGAAAGTTTGTCATGGGCATTACTGTTTGGGTGCTTTGGGGAGGAGCAATAAATCTTTTAGACGTTTGAGAGGCTCTTGAGTGAGGTGTGGTCCTATGTTTGGTTCATTGGCTCCCTTTGGTCGCCTGATGTCTGTGACCAAGGTTTTTTTTTTTTTTTGGTTGTAATTATCTGCTAGGTTTTATTTTATTAGATTGGAGGCCGTTTTTGTAGGTTGTCACCCTTTTTTGGGTTCTTTTGTAAACCTGTGTAATCGTTCATTTCTCCATGAAAGTTCGATTTTCCATAAAGACAAAAAAAAAAAAAAAAAATATAGTATGAACTCTCTTCTATCCATTTGGAATAACTTTTTGTTGCTTATTTTGGATGGAAACCTCCTCCATTTTTGTAAAGTCATACATCAATGAAAGTGTTTCTTATTCTCAACCACTAAAGTGATTTTGTCTAAATACTATTTGTTCTAGTTTTGCTGATTTCTGCGTATTCATCTGATAGGGGAGAAGCACAATGCTATGCTTTGCAAGAAGAGTTTATTGCCGACCAGTTGTTTCAGAGTGCTGATTATTCTTCTGATACAGTTCTTTGGGTTTCACATTCAATATTTTCTTCTACGAAGGTAAAATCTCATTTGTATGTTATTAGTTTTATCATTTGTTTTTTTTTTTTTTTTTTTTTTGTGTGTGTATTGCTGAAACCCACTCTCTCTTTTTTCTTTTTTCCAGCATAGACACCCGAGACATTTGTGTGCACCTATTTATCTTTCTTTCTTTTTTTTTTTTTTTTTGTAAAAAAAGAAGAAACATCATTTTTCATTAATATAATGAAAAGAGATTAAGGCTCAAAATACAAGGAAACAAAATAATGAAAGAAAGCATAAACATCATAATCACTAGAGAACCCATACTAACATCAAAGATTAAACAGAAAAACAAATGCCCCTAATTCAAACATATATCTTGGATAGAAAAATTCACGAAAAGCTTAGAAAGAGAACACCAGAAAGAGGAGGCATTGATCATTGCAACTCTTTTTTTGAAATGAAAACAAAAAATTCATTGAAATAATGAAAAGAGATTTGCTCCGAAATACAAGATCTCCAAATAGAAGACAAAAATAAGAGACAACAACAACAAAAGGGGAACACAGGCCAAATAAAAGAAAACCTTCAATAAACTTAGAGAGAGTCCCATAAGAAACAACAAACGAAACGAAAAGTGACACAACACAAAACGATCCTTGCAACTTCATAATGATCTATCCACTGAAGAGATTTATCAACGACCTTACTTGAACAGGATTTGTTCTATAGGTTGTAGATCTGTGTCCTTGAGTTCTAAGGAGACATTGAAGAGATTTATCATGGAAAACTCTTTGATTCCTCTCGAACATGAAAGAACTGTGATGGTCAATTGAATCAAAACTGAAATATTCATAAGGTAAGTTGATACACATCAATCGGTTGCAAATCTAGAACAACCAATTCAAGGTTTGGAATCTAAGGCCTCAAGAATGAAGAAGTTTGTCTTGCCTATTTATTTGATTATATACTTTTCTATTATCTTTTGCCCCAATCTCAAGTTAAAAGGATAAATACCATTCTATAAGAATAAGTGTAATAGATAGAGAGTTAAAGTTTAGGAATAAAATGGATGAAAAATTACCACAATTGATGAGGAGTCCTCTATCAATTTGAATAGTACATTCGTCTTTCTTGGGAATTGAGATGATCTCGAGCCTTAGGATTTACAGAGGCAAATAACAAAGTGGACATTAGTTGCGATTGTTTCAAGATCGAGAGGTAGGCTAACTATGTGGGTTGTGAGGTTGGGGTCTTCCCTTCATCCTATTTGCAACTTTTAAAAAGCCCTCTCGGGCCCGTGCCTAGGCGCACTTAGGCTCAAGGCGCAGGTTTGGCACCTCGCCTTGAGGCGAGGCTCACAAAATAAGATGCGTCTTAGGCATGTGACTTTCGTGAAGCCCAAGGCTCAAAGCCGTGGGCCTTGGGGCCTTTTCAATATTTTTTTTAAAAAATAGTAATAATGTTAAAAGAGAGAGGGAGAAGGAGGAGACACCAGGTTTACGTGGAAAATCCTAAAACAGGGAGAAAAAACCACGATAGAGAGTCTCTGTTTTATTAATTTTTTACATAATGTGAGAGATACAAGAGGATTCTTATTTATAGGCCCCAACAAGCCTAAATACAAAAAAGGAAAGAAAAATAGGGTAAAATAAATAACTATAATATCCCTGGGACTATAAACAATCAACTAAATCCCTTATTTCCAACACTTCCTCTCAAGCTGGGGCATAGATATCAATCAGACCCAACTTGCTAATGCAAGAGTCAAAATTTTTCCTGAGTAACTCTTTAGTGAGAACATCTGCAACTTGTTGATTTGATAGAATATATGGAATACATATACTCCCATTGTCCAGTTTCTCTTTTATAAAGTGTTTGTCAATCTCCACATGTTTCGTTCATGATGTTGTACTGGATTATTGGCGATGCTTATAGCAACTTTATTATCACAATAGAGTTTCATAGGTAAGACACCATTTGGATGAAGATCAAACAATACTTTCTTCAACCAGATTTCTTCACTAATTCCCAAATTCATAGCTCTGTATTCAACCTCTGCACTACTAGCAACTACACTTTGCTTCTTACTTATCCAAGTAACCAGGTTACCCCACACAAAGGTATAGTACCCTGAGGTAGACTTTCTATCAGTCACTGATTCTGACCAGTTAGAGTCGGTATAGGCCTCAATGTATTTCCTGTTAGTTTTTCTGAACATTAGACCTTTACTAGGAGTGCTTTTCAAATATCTCAGAATTCGATTCGCAACTTCCATATGTTCTTCATAAGGTGCTTGCATAAACTGATTGACAACACTGACAACGTAGAAAATGTCTAGTTCACTTTTTCACTAGACGCTGATACCTTTCTTTATCAACTAGAACTTTGTTAACAAAATCTCCTAGTTTAGCATTGAATTCTATAGGAGTGTCAGCAAGTCTACACTAGTCATACCTGTTTCTTTTAACAAGTCAAGAGTGTACTTTCGTTGTAAGGCATAGATTCCTTCTCTTGATCTGACCACTTCCATTCGAAGGAAATACTTTAGATTCCCGAGGTCTTTGATTTCAAACTTGTTTGCCATTTTCTTTTTTAGTTTGGTGATATCATTAATATCATCTTTTGATAGGACAATATCATCCACATACACGATTAGGACAACAATTTTCTCAGACACGGACCTTTTGTGAACAGTGTATGGTCAAAGTGTCCCTGAGTGACCCCGGGACTTAACAAAGGTAGTAAACCTTTCAAACCAAGCTCTCGGAGACCGTTTCAGACCATACAAGGACTTCCTGAGTTTACACACTTGATGATCAAATTGAGCTTCAAACCTAGAGGAGGGCTCATATACACCTCTTCTTCTAAATCTCCATTTAGAAAGGCATTTTCCATATCAAGTTGGTGGAGAGGCCAATCTTTATTTAGTGCAACAGGGAGAAGAACTTGAATCGTGTTTAACTTCGCTGTAGGAGAGAAAGTTTCCGAATAGTCTGCCCCATAAGTCTGAGTAAACCCTTTCGCTACAAGTCTGGCCTTGAACCTGTCTAAAGTACCATCAAATTTATATTTTAGAGTGAACACCCACTTGCATCCAACTATTTTATGTCCTTTTAGGAGAGTAACAAGGTCCCACGTATTATTCTTTTCAAGAGTTATCATTTCTTCCGTAGGAAAAACACAATGCCCAAAGAGAAAAAACTTACAAGAACTTGAATGAAGCCAAAACAAGTCAAACAAAAAGAGGAACGAAAGGACATCCAACAAACAACAAAAACGAAAAACTAGAAGATCAATGCGCCAGAAACTCTGTGCTTTCAAACAATAGCTGAAACATTAATAGGAAGTTCCTCGAACCATTGAAGCTTCAATTAGAAAATGCACCAACCAGCTGAAACATCATACCAGAAGAGGGGGAAAAAAAAGCTGCAACTATCAGTGATAAATGCACCAACACCACAAGAACGAACAACCAAAAGCCCCATCGGCACAAAACTCAACTGCGAAGAAAACCGCAAGCAGCAGCAACTTGCCAGGAAAACTAAAAACTGGAGCAAAACAAAAGACAGCAACCACTTCAGCCCAGCCAAAGACAAAATCATTCCAAGCAGAAAGAACAAAACCAAAAGGTCAAAACCCCATTCTCATGTAATAATCTCATAGATTTCAGTACCAGATTCCTTTAGAAAGGAAGTTTCACCCCCCCCCCCCCCCCCCCCCCCCCCCCATTTAATATTGATGAGAGGGGAGGAGAAGACTCATCTGTCTTTCTTTGAAGGTGAACTAATATTTTCTTCTTGAAAAATAGCGCAAAGAGCTTCAAAATCTTTAACATCATGGGCTTCATCAGAATCCTTTTCATGCCCATTTAACTATTGGAAAATTTAACTTCAAAGTCATTGGCAGTTTTTTCTTCCTTTCTTCCTCATCTTTGCATAAATCATTCATGTTCTTCCCTTGTTCTTTTTTGCCCGTGTTCTTAAGCTTTAGTCGTTCTCACTCATATCATTATGCGTTGTCTTTTTGCTCATCTTCTTAAGCTTCAGTCAATTCTCACTCATATATCACTGTGCATTGTTTTTCTTTAAGCCCGTGTGTCAATAGCTAGCCCATGTTTCTTTTTGTTTTTTATAATTTCTTAGAAAAACTTCGTCATTTATGTCTTCGCTACTTGTTGTAAACATTCTTAGTTGTGATTGAAAAACTATCATGTTTTATTTTTAGGTACTATATCTTGATTTGTCTGTGTAGTGTGGACTTCTTGTGCATTGCCAACTTGTATGAGATTTTTTTAAAAAAACAAAAGATCACACATTGGATTTCATTGTCTGACATGTGGCTGGAGTATATTCTATAAATATTTTTGTATCTGATATTGACACTTTTCTGGAGATCATATTACTTACTATGATCTATTTCATTAATCATTATTAAAATATTTTTTTAACTAGAACCACATACTTCTGATGTTAAGTTAGATTATGACTCTTATAATAGTTTTGTCAATGTACATAAGCAGGATGAGGTTGTGCCGTTCATATCTTCTATATTCGTGCGCAGACTACTACAGCCTGGAGTTTACAATGAAAGGGCTCTTCGTGCGACTTTGCTGGAATATAGTAGGCACTGGACAGATTCAAACTTTCAATCTATGACTTCTGATGAACTGAAACAAGAAATTCTTTCTCTCATTGAAGATGAGGTTCGTTTCACACTCACATGTAGGATTTATTTATGTAGATTCTTGGCTCTGTTAGAGTATATCTTACGGTACATGGAACAGTGGATTTCTTTGACTAAATAAGATGATTTTTGAGAGAACTAGTGGATGATATATTTCTTGTTTGTGCTAGGGAGCAACTGGAACTCCCGTTTCAATATACCTATGGTGGAAAAGTTTCTGTACCCATTACATCCATCATTGGTGCACAGACAATGCACCTTCTTTCATACTTATCGACAATACATCAGCTGCAGTGGGATTAGTGAGAAGGAATTCGGTATCACTTTTTAGATGCTTGGACAATGTTGAACAACTTTTAGACGGTATTTCAAAGATTCTTGCCGCTAACGCAAAAGAACATAACTCATTTGCGATTTATAGTTTTTCAAGTAGGATAGCAGTGTAGCTCGTTTTACATATGTACCCCTTGATGAAAACCATCGATGCCCCTTAATTATTTCATCATTTGTGCATTAACATTAACGTTTTGATTATCTGCTAGGTTTTTCTGGGGAACTCGATGAACTTGGTGGCCCTGACATCGATTGGAGCGGCAATGATTCAGATTCAGAACTCTTGTTTGAGGTCTTGAGATGTGTTATTAGTATTAGCCATCGTTTGGGAAAAACAACTTTGGCTATATTTTACGAGTCACTAATGAGCACACCGATTATTCCTTTTGGAGAAATTGTTGGTAGAATTTTGAAGGTTCTGGAAAATGGATATAGCTCGTCTGTGGCAATGAGGTCAGATCTTCAAGCTGGGTGTGGTTGGGAAAGAGAACTGGCTGATAAGAAAAATCTTAGAAAATTTTCTGTTGATATGATGCTATCTCTTCATACTTTGTGCAAAAAAGGTGCCTCGTGGGACAGGGTTTTAGATGTCATTGAAAGTTTTCTCAAATACTTTGTTCCTCGAAAGATGTCTCACAAAGTACAGCCTCAAACATCATCAGATGCCAATACCTCCATTTTGGTTCATGCAACCTCACAAATTTCCAAGGTTATGCTTGAGTCAGCGTTAGATGTCCTGTTGTTACTAAATTATATGGTCTCCGTCAGTGGACAGGTCAGTTCTTTTACGTATGTATTGTAGTTTCCTAAAATTGTCAGACATTTAGAAATGCCGTTTATTTGTATAACGTAATCCTGTTTTTTGTTTATTTATCTAAAAGATCCATTTTAATTAATTGAGGACGAGGTAAATTTTAGTATTTCATTTTTTTTATTTGCTTAATGTATGCTTCCTTTCCCTGTAATATTGTTATAAATTTTCTGTTATTTGTTTGATGCCTTAGAGTCTTGGACAGATTTAATTATATATTTAATATATTGATAACATGTTGATCTTTTCTTCTCCTTATTTTTTTCTTAGAATAAACAAACTTTTCATTGGTATGAGAAGAATGTTTTAAATTGATGTCAAAGTTAGGCATTCTTGTATTATTAAATTAGGAACTCCTCCCTTGATGGAACCTTTTGATGCTTATTCCAACTTCTATGGACAGTTTTCATGAAAAGAAATACAAAGTAACCAAACATAAGAAAATAGAATCACAAAAGGTATAAAAGAAAAGCGATCAACTAAAAAGAAACAATAAAACTCTCCTCAAATCTTGGATGGAATAACCCTGGAAACTTTCAGATAATGAACACCATGATGAAGACTTCAAGTGGGTTGAATCAAAGACTCGAACATATATAGTGAAGAATCGTGAAATACATATTGATTTCTTTCATTCCACAACTCATGTAGGAGACCTTCAATGAAGCACAAGTACTTCATGTGTGGTAGATAATTGGTATTAGATACGTATTGAATGTCGATACTCCAGATATGTATCTGATACACAATCTGACATAATCTGTTTTCTCTCTAAATATCGGACATGAGGGGACACATTGAACCTTTTTTTTTTTTTTTTTTTAAAAAAAAGAAAAGCAACTTATATAATCTTTTACGATCCAATCTAAGCAACCTATTTAAAAAGCCCAGAACCCTAGCCCAAAATTAAAAGAAACAAATAAAAAGCCAAATCCTAGAATCATTTAATCTTCATCTTTATGCCTGAGTCTCCACAATGTTAGGGAAAAAATAACCCACTTGAACATCTGAAGTTTTTTGTTTATCTTCATACTTCTCCCTCTAATCTTTTTCTTCTTTGATCGATCTAACTCTGTTGCACCACTAACTTTTTCTATTGTATTCTATTGACTAGTGTTCTTCAATATCTCCAATGTTGCTTTTTGTATTTCAGTGTTTGTATTGTGTTTTGTACTATTATCATTGACTTGACATTTTTTTAGAGGATTACATTCTGTATCTTTATGCTAAATTTTTATATATCCTAGAATTTTTATGTAGCCTAAGAGATGAACGAAGAACTTTTGCGAAGAATCAAATCAAAATCTTTATTATCAATTAAAAGTTGTCCAAACAAGAAGATAATTTCTCTATTTATAGAGAAATAAAAAAGAAACTATTTGATGATAGCCGAAAGGATGGTGTTGAATCCTTCTTTGATACCTCAAATAAAATTTATAATGACTAATCAACACAACCTATACTACCGAGTAGAATTGTTGCTGCCCGCCATCGTAAATCCTCCATTGCTGAAATTCTATCCAGGGATGACGCTAGTCTTTTGACTTCTAATGATATTGAGACTGAATGTATTCATCTATCTTCAAAAAAGACGGTGGTCAACAATTCCTTCCAACTAATCTTGATTGGAATCCTATTTCTTCCTCTCAAGCGATGGATCTAGAGCACCCCTATATTGAAGATGAGGTTTTTTCAGCCGTCTCCTCCTTTGCCACAAATAAATCCCTTGGTCCTGATGGTTTTACAGCTGAGTTTTTCTAGCTTTTCTGGACTACTCTTAAATATGATATGATCTTACTTATTAATGAGTGTTACACATTTGGGGTTATTAATGTTAAGCTGAATGAGACTTGTATCTTCCTGATTCCTAAGAAAGTTGATTGTAAATCTGTTTTTGATTATCATTCGATTACCTCATTCCATGTGCTTACAAGATTATTACTCGTGTTTTATCGAATTGTTTGAAGAAGGTTCTTCCTTTCACCATTGCTGTCAATCAGCTTGCTTTTGTGGCTAATGGACAGATTCTTGATGCTTCCTTGATGGCTAATAACTCAGGGATGATTGGACTTTTAGGAAAAAAACCAGGGGTTGTCTTAAAACTTGACCTTGACAAGGCCTTTGATACGGTTGATTGGGACTTTCTTGACTCCATTCTTCAGATTAAAGGTTTTGGTTTTCATTGGTGCACTTGGATAAGAGGTTGCATCACTAGTGCGAATTACTCTATCATTATTAATGGTAGCCCTCATGGCAAGATTATTCACTCACACGGCATAAGACAGGGGGACCCTTTCTCTCCCATCTTATTTATTCTAGTTGCTGATTGTTTGAGTCGTCTTCTTGATCATAGCTTCTTGTTGGGTCTTGCCATTGCTCATCCTATCGGTCAATCGGCTTTTTCTTTGAATCATTTACAGTTTGTTGATAACATTTTGTTGTTCTCTACTGCTGAGAGATCTGCCATACAGAAGTTATTGGACATTGTCCACATTTTTTAATGTGCCTCAGGGCTTAAAATCAATCTTGCTAAGAGTGAGCTCCTTGGAATTCATGTTTCAGACTCTGATTTTGAATGATTATTTCATTCTTTTGGGTGTAAAAGAGGTTTTTGGCCTGCATCTTATTTAAGGCTTCCTTTTGGTGGCAATTCTAAGTCTGTTTTGTTCTGGCAGCCTGTGGTGGAAAGATTTCAGCATAAACTTCATAGTTGGAAGTATGCATATATTTCGAAAGGGGCAGACACACGCTTATTCAAGCCACTCTTCTAGCCTCCCTACTTATTATTTGTCTTTGTTTCAGGCTCCTTCCTCTGTTATTAATTGTGTTGATAAATTGGTTTGTGACTTCTTTTGGGAAGGCTCTCATGGTGATGGAGGCGTGCATAATGTGAATTGGGTGATTTCTTAGCGTCCTCATTTATTGGGTGGTCTTGGAATTGGGAATTTGAAACATCGATATTCTTCTTTTCTTTCAAAATGGACTTGGCGATTCTTATCTGAGCATGATGCCTTATGTAGGAATCTCATTGTTGCTAAGTATTATTCTTCTGATTATGTGTGGCCCTTTTCTATCTCTGGTGGTTCTTCTAAAGCTCCATGGAGGTACATTTGTCATTTTATCGACTTGATTGCCAATCAGATTAGTCGTCGTATTGGTGATGGTGCTTCTACGTCTTTTTGGCATCGACTCTTGGCTTAGTTGTGGTGTTCTTGCCAATGCTTATCAGAGGCTTTTTCATCTTGTACAACAGCCTGAGGTTACTGTTGGTAATGCCTGGCTCCCTTCTATGTCTGTATGGAATGTGAACTTACATCGTAACCTTACTGAGTTGGAGATTGCTAAAAAGGCGTCATTATCCCTTTTTCTGGCCTCTGTCTATTTGCATTCCTCTCCTGATACTTGGTTGTGGCCCTTTGATCCTTCAATGGATTTTACTATTAAATCTCTTATGACTGGTTTAGTGGGTGACATGAATTCTGTCTTGACTGATCTTTATTTGGTCATTTGGATAAATAGATATCCCACAAAAATTAAAATCTTTCTTTGGGAGCTCAGTTGGGGTGCCATTAATACTGTTGACCGTTTGCAGCACCGTATGCCTTATGTGTCTCTTTCTCCCTCATGGTGTCATATATGTCACAAGAATGATGAATTGCCGTCCCTTTTTCCATTGTTCTTTTGCTCTCAGCTTTTGGGATCTTATTTTACCTGCTTTTGGCTGGTCTTTTACTTCTCCAAATGCCTATGCTAAAACATAACTAGCCAAGAATACATACCGAAAGGAAGTAGTCAATGCTTGTCGTCATCATGTTGGGATACTATCCAAGGAAACCGATTTAAACCTAAGTAAAAACTGAAAAGAATGAAGAAAATCTTTTAAAAGGCTCCATAGCTTGAGTGGAATCCCCTTTTTTCTCATAGCCCTAAAAATAACGACATGTATATAGAAATGGCAAGAGTGTTGTGACACTGCGACAAATTGGTGTAGTGCCGTGACGCCATAGGTCAGCGTTGTGAAGCTGTTGCCTTGCACACCTATTGCCTTCGAACGCTGCGATGCTAGACCTTTGGGGGAAATTTCATCCTTTTTGTCATCCTTAGAGCTCGATGCTCCGGTTGACCTCTAAGTTCCCAATTTTGGCTTGTTTTTCACCTATAATGTCCCAAGAGTCTCTATAGCTCGATTTCTTGCATAAGAGCACACGTAAACATATTCCTAAGAACTAAGCCCAATTTAGGTTGAGAAAGATAGCTCATTTTGGGAGCTATCCCTAATCTTAATCCTAAATAATCAAAGAAACTAATCTCAGTCCTAATTAAGCAAGGAAGCTAATCCTAATCCTAATCCCAATCAATTAAGGATTTAACCAAGATATCCTAATTTACCCTAATCATATTACAATCATTCTATCCCTCTAAAAAAAACTCGTTCAAGTTTTGGAAAGAAAATCAATATAAAAAAAACAAATAAACAAAAAAAGAAACCCGCAGTAAAATGTAAAAGAAATTCACGCCCCAAGACAATTGGATGTAAATCATTGTGTGGTTTGAGAAAATTGCTGACTTGAACAAATGAAGCTCTCATATGTCTAGAGTTCAAAGTGGGTTGAGCTAATTGCATAAGAAGAATGGGCTTTGTTGGTTAATAATTGATCTTGGTTGGATTAAGGGAAAAAAATGAAGAGTGCCAAAGTTGGGTTGGGTTGCATAGGTCATGGGCCCAAAATGAAGGTAGTCGGGTTGGAATGTGTGGATTGTAGGTTGAAAAACTACGAAAACAAGTCGAGTTGGGTTGGGTGCGTATTTGGTCCAAAATGATTACATATTCTTCCTTGTCTTTGTTGCAAGCAAAAACACTACCTTTGAGCGCAACTTCTCCTTCTTTTGCTTCACCAAGGATTGCAAATAGGGTTTTAGGTTCCATCATCCCGTCTTCTTGTTTCTTGCTTGTGATTTCACCACTGCATAGGTTGTGCAACTTTGAGTTTGGTTTTCTTTTTCAATTGATTTTTCTTTCTCATTGCCCACAACGTCGTTCACACTCGAGTCCTAGGTCTCAACACGTTTCTGCTTACCCCTCCTTCACACTCACTCTCAGATCTTCTAGATTTTCTGTTTTATTTGTTACTTGCATGGTTTCATAACTTCGACTGAGCTTTTGAATTTCATGAATGTTTCTTTCAATATTTGCAATTCTAACATTTTTGAATTCTTTTTATCTTCTTGAAAATTGTTCCAAATTTTGCATCATTTTTTTTTCAAGGTACCCCAAACATTAGCCATTCCTCTAATTCTTCCAATACTCCAGGATTGACGTAGGATACGACTACTTTGCTAGGTTTAGGATAATTATAGTACGAAGTGACGTGTGTTCTTGAATAGGCTTCAACCCTTCTTGGTTGTTTTACAACCAGGAAAGTATTTTTTGGACTTGTACGTTCTTCTAGCATCGTAGAACTTCACTCTTGGAGGATTATTCAAATTTCTTCATGCTCTTCTTGAATTTAAAGGTTCCTCCAATTAGGTGTGCATTGTTTGGCAACTAGCACAACTCTCAAAACTTCCTTTGTGATCTACGCTCCAAGAGTTTCTCGGTCTTCTGCTGATGGGACCCAATGTTGCCCTAGACATTTACTCTGATACCAAAATGATAGGAGAACTTTCTTCAAGAATCATATTAAAGTCTTTATTATCAATTTATCAATTAAAAGTTGTCCAAATTGTTTGAAAGCACTTACCATTCTCCATTTTCTCTTGTTTCCTAGCTTCGAAAGGCAACGAAGAAGAAGATCCACGATGGAAATTGGAAGGAGGGAGAGTTGGTAAAATATACCAACTCAACTCTACCAACATTTAAAGTTGGTGGACCAAACATTGAGTTGGTAAAATTTACCAACTCAACTCATGTTTGTGAGCCAAACATCCCCTAAGTGATTGATTTTAGAAAACCACATTTTAATAGCTATCTTCAAATTACGCAGCTAAGAATTAATGACATAACTGGGCCAACCACTAGAAATGTCTTGAGATATTAGATAACGTAGAAGTAGTTAACTTCTGATAATCAGAATTATTCAATCAATTGTTACAAAAACAAAAGAGTGATGGACCCCACTCAAAAGATGAGCCTATCTGGAAACTCTTGAATTATCGAAACGAAAATCCCAATTCTTGGAAACAAGAAATCTACCAATAGTCGAGCAAGAAGAATCATCTCCCAGCTTTGACCACGTGAATTTTCCATCAGATATCTTTATCTCAAGTAACTCCAATTCCTCTATCAACTGATTAAAAATTTGCATTCCTCGTCTGATTTCTTAGGGTCTTCAACAAATAAGAATAACAAGTGCAAGTTTGTTTCTTGATAATCTTTAGGGTCATAGATGTTGGTGATCACAATGCTTTCTTTGCAAAAACGGAGACTTTAACAGTGTAGCCAACCTTAATAAATTCCAGAACTTGAATTTTGTTTTCATCCCATGTAATTAAGTGCATGTTTGAAAGTGATTTTTTAATTGCTAAATCACTTATGTCAAGTTTACAATCATTCCAAAACTCGCTTTTAATCATGTAAAATCTATTTAATGTTAAGTTTACACTTTTAAAATGAGAAGACAAAACCTCAATCCTAGACTGTGATGGGTGGTTAACCCGATAAAGAGAGAGGGATGTGTGATGGGTGGTAACCTGTTCATGTTTTATGTCCTTCAACAAAAACTCATCTTCTTTCCAGATGCAAAAAAGGGAATTCTGAACACAACTCTTAATTACCCGGGAATGATGAGGAGATACAAAATTAATCAACTTCAAGGAGAGATAAACTTGACTGATGAACTAAAATCGTCGATAAAACTGATAATCCACAGAAGCTGTCAGACTTTAGCTTTGTCGATGGAAGAAATCAAGAAATGATAGAGGGAGGGGAAGGAAAGAGTAAAGAGAAGGGAAGCGTCCATTTATATTCTATATGGTAACATTTAAATCATTTTATATTGGAGGGAGAGATTATAGCTTTTAGCCTTTAGGAGATGAATGCAGTTGTTTTTCTTTACATGTAACCACCATTTATACAGCTGTATTATGGTGGTTCCTCTACTGTTTCTGAAAAAATTGAAAACTAGAAAAAGAGTTCTATAGATTTTAGCTGCATTAGCAAATAGCACTTATTCTTCCTGATGGATCTTTGAGCATGAGATTCCTCTTCTTGTCTATCTAATGGTAAGTTTTCAAGCATGCTCTTGTTTTCAGAAATTGTGTTATCCTTAAAGAACATTTTACCATACTTCTATTCTATTACATTGAATGTTTGAGTGTTCCACTTTGCATTTCCTATGGATTGATCGTTAAGCAAGATCCTGTTTTTATATATCATGTTATATGTAAGAACATTTTACCATGTATCTGTTACATTAAATATTTGAGTGGTCCACTTTGCATGCAGATTGGCTTACTCCACGATGACACATCGAGAATAAAACTTGAATTAATTCCAATGATTGAGGAAATTATTTGTGAGTGGCACATTATTCATTTCCTTGCTATCACGCCATCTGAGTCAGCTGCAGTTGAGGATTTTAGTTCTCAACTTTCACTTTTACAAATTGGTAGGTGTAAGGTGGTTGTTGCTGGTATTATCACCCAATCGAGCTCTTTATGATTTTATTTCAGTATTTATTGCCTGTCGTTATAGAGTTTGTGTTCTTACTGTATTGTGCATTTTAAAGGAAGTGCTAATCAAACTTTGAGAGCACATTTCATTTTCTTTCGTTATTTCTGTTTCACTGCTCCAACCCAGAGATCATTTCTAGGAGAAACTTAATGTGGCAACTGGCATCTGATTGCATCATATTATCTCTAATCTTCAAGTTATGAGTTTACAAACGTTAGGTAGATAAATATATAACTTTGATCGGTGTTGAAATTGTGATTCTGGATGGAAATTTAAATGCTGCTGTTTCTTGAACTGATAATATTATTCTAGTTTTCGTCTTTTATTTATTTATTTTTAAATGTGTTTATCCTGTTACAGATACACATGGAGGTAAAGAAATATGGAAGGGGAAACTTGGAAAATGTGACTTTACATTGGCTTCTTTACTTCTGTTAATGATGAATTCTTCAGCTGAAGGGCCTATCTACCTGTCTACCAAATGTCTTCTTAATCCGCAGGACATTGTTCTTGCAACACAAAATTTTACCAGCTGGGTTATTTGGGGGAACAGTAGAGAACCTTCAGCTTTTTTAAATACTTCAACTGAGCTTTCACTGGTACTGCTAAGGCATGGCCAATATGATGCTGTTGAGGTTAGCATTCTGCTATAGACAACACTTGAACCCTTTCCCCCTTTTGTCCTTCGCTCTTGTTTTTCCAATTATTTAATCCTAGCTTTTTGCATGTGGATTTTATTTACCCATAAAAAACGCCACATGTTTCATTAACTAATGTAAAAGTACAAAGCATAACTTCTCAATGGGAATCTTTCTTGAATGTCTGATTATTCGGTTGGGAATCTCTGATTGGCAAAGAGATGAAACAGGGAAAGCTTGATGTGCAATGTTAAACCCTATCCATACTCAACTCTCTAAAAAGATTGATCCGTAAGCTTGTAGCTGCGGAGCCAGCTATAATAAGATGATTAATATCCTCACGAGCTTGCCTAAAAGAACACACGAGTTTGGAAAGAGAGTCATAGCTGGGAACTTGTGCATACTGTTGACTGTGCATGCTGATACTGCATGGGGCTGAAAACCAACGTAAAATTTGCAATTTTTGGGGGGATTTGATCTTTGATAGTGTTATTCTAATTATTAAGTGGAATAATATATTCTTATTCGTAAAAGTTACATTGGGCTTCATAAGTACTGAGTAGAAGTAAGATCAATTATAGAAAAGAAAACCGTATCAAAATATACTCAACCTAAACAGCTCCAAGTGATAGAAAATGTTCGCTTATTGTTTTGGAGAAAGTTTTAAATCGACCCAAAAGTTTAAGGTCATGAGTGAAGGTGAATTTAATTATATCATCTAAAATTCCCCCTCACTTGTAGGATTGAAATATGAGGAAGAGCAAAACAAGTTGGAAATCAATATTAATTGGGGGGAAATTACAATGCAGGGGTTTGAACACAAGATCTCCTGAACCAACCTGTTCCGATACCATCAATCACCAATTGACCCAAAAGCTTATGCTCATGGGTGAAGGCGAATTTAATTATATGATCTAATAGAAAGAATTTATGGTAGATTGGATTGGGGATCCATATTTTGCCCCCTACCAGAATGAACAACACCTTTTACAGCCATCAAGTCCTAGTCCTAGGATGTAGGATAGGAGGTCTGATACCCATTTTGTGCAGACCAAATGGGAGAAAGAAGTTCTTGGTCTATTTTCGATGGGTTGAAAGTGAAACAACTAGTATTTATGCTAATTTGTTACTGCAGAAACCATAAACGGCTGAAAACACTAGCAAATAGCCACCAACTAAATGATCTTCCAACTACTTTCAAGAAAACATTCGGCAAACAGAAACTCAATCAAGAATTTGACAGGATTATTCCAAAGCTTCCAGTAAGGAAGTTACATTAGAAAGTAGGGTGGTCAAACAATGCCCACAAACTGACCCGACTGACCAAACATGAATGAACTGACATTGGTCTATTGTTCTAGTTGACAGTTTGGTGTTGGTTTTGCACATTGCAAAACTAACTATCAGTCGATCAATGTGGCCAGAAAACACTTCTCTAACCAATTGACCTAACATAATATGAAGAAGAGGAAGTAGAAAAAGGAAGAAGAAGAAAGAAAGAAGGAAAAAGAAAGAAAAGAAAAAAGGAGTTCGCGCTCTTTCTTGCATTGCTGCAGCAACATTAGTAGACCTTGAAAGACTGTGTTGGTGTTCCCAATGATTTATACTATTCTTCTCCCTTTCTTTTCTCCTTCCCTTCCTTGTTTCTCCCTTATGTTTTTTGAACAAGATGCAAAAGAAAACGTTCAAAGGACACAGTCTCCCAAACGAAGAGAAAAAGAAAAGAGAGCAAGATCTTAAGACAATTACAATAAGTGAGATTGACTAAGAAACAAAAAGAAACCTATCAAACCAAAGGTCAATTCCAAAGAATCTCGCTAAGCAACCATAAGGTCCACAACAGGCAACAACAAGAACCAATGTATTGTAAAAGCTGGCCAAATTTTTTTCTCCAGAGAAGATCTAACAACCAATTGAATTTCACAAAGGCAACGAGATGTAGATCTATGCAACTTCAAGTTGTTGAACCGATACCATCCCTTTGTAGACCACACAACATGCCAAAAGAAAAAAAGCAACAGCAAAGCACCATAAATACTCTAAGAACAGAAGCTTCCAATTGGATAAAAAACAATCGAGGAACTGATCGAAAAGAATCACAAACTTTTTAGAAAGGGGCTGTCAGTAAATGAAGCATTACACCTAAACATCAAAAGAAAATGAAGAGACTGAATGAGAGGGTCTTTGGAACCTTGAATAAAATGATCCTTATGATGTCGAAGGAGAGTTTCACGTGATACAAGATCACAAGTTGCAATAAAAGTCTCCTTATCATTTTTTTATCACGAGGGAGGAGGAATGATCTCCTTATCATTTTCATGAAATAGAAACTCAAGGAAAGGGAGCCGTCAATCTCCATATCATCATAGTGATTATCTCTCAGCTGCATGTTTTAGGCTATCGAACCCCAAATAAATAAATTAGTAAACCGCTTTCAAGAACTTGTAGCTAGTGGAAACAGGTCGTATCCACAGGGAATCTTGAGATGTTAAAGCCTACTGATGAATTTGAGTGGTCACAGGAGGGGTTTGTTGGTTGTTTTATTTGCAATTGAATTTAAACAACATGAATGTAAAAGCATAATTAAAACGGGAATTAATTCGATTAAAATGTCTACCCTAGGGATTCAGAATCCACCCATTCATTTGGTTGATCATAGGACTTCTAAAATCATGCAATGTTAGCTTGTTTTAATCGTAGCTCATGTGCTCTAGAAGACCAAAGCTACATGCCCTAATGTATTGATTAATTTCTCAATCAACCTAGATGCTTAACTAATTGGGTTCATCAGTGTCCATGTCAATTAAGTACCTGCATTAAGATAGGTAATCTAGCTAAGTCGATTTAATAACCTGGTTAGCCTAACTTACCAATCGGTTTATTCTTGAAATTAGTTAATCATGCAATATGTTTGTGAAAGATTATTCTAAACAACCTAGTTCAAACCCAAGCATGCTTTAACCCTTGCCCATTGAGACTAAAATATATTAGATTTCCCATTCTTTAGCAATCGAAGAATGAATGAGAATTGGCCAAGAACCCATAAATTCAATGCATAGAAATTAATATATCATTCAAGAACAGAGAAATATCAGCAAGCATACATCATAGAACTGAAAATCCAAGTCTCCCAACCAAGATCAGATGGGTTTAAATCTTACCCTAAGCTAGAAATACTTACCTAGCCACTCATAATGTGGCAAGATGAGTCTTGAAGTTGAAATAAATGAGAATTACAAGAAGATAGGTGCTGGAAATGAAGAATTAAGAGAATTTAAGTCTGGAACTGACCTAATTCGGCCAAAAACCTATTTATAAAAAGGGCTAAGCGTCGTGATGCCTAGGGACAGCACTGCGGCACTAGCCTTTCTTGTCGTATGGAGTGGCGGGGGGGGGACTAGGGTTTTGCATTTCATTAATGTTCCGCTCCCAAGATATGCTGCTTCTGCCTTCAAATGTTGGGTACACCGCCTGGTGTGGTGTTGTTGCATTAGCGCCAGGGGTAATTTTGTCATTTCACCCATTTTCTTCACAGTTGATGCTATGGGGCTCCGTTGTGGTCCATTTTCCTCTTGTTTTGGCTCTGATGGTCCATTCTACTTCTTAGTTGCTCAATGCTTACAAAATAGCATAATAAACACATAAAATCCAAGAATGAGCCCGAATTAAGCTATGGAAAATAGCACTTTGTTGGTGCTATCACTGCACGAGATTCCACAATGCTTAGGTTAACTTGTGATTCAGCATCAAAGTCACCACATGGAGGAAGAAAGAGGAGCTCAAGGTTCCTTTTGTCAAATGGACGATGGCATGAATCAAATTTCTACCTTCTAAAGATGAATCTTTATGGCTACATGGAACGGGGATTGAAGGCTTTGATGGAGCTATTGTAGATAAGTTCTACTACCCACTTGTCTTATAGAGGAGTCCAAGAGACGTGAACATTTTTCTAAATAAATTTGGATCCATAGTATTTACCTCAGTGGGTGAATGAGAAGAAGTGATAGTTCGAGAATAGTTAAAGGATAACATGCAATGTAACACGTTTTAACCTCTTTAATATTCAAAGGTTTGAGCCAAAAACAAATGCTGACCAAATGATAATCACTCCTATCAAAAGGATAGCATGCGGTAGGCATACTAGGGAATTTAGTCCAGTTATGAACACTTTTCCCAATGGGTGTTGGAACAACAAGTTAGGCCAGATGTTTTTGATCGATGAAGAAATGGGAGTAGAACATTGGTCTCATCTTTAATATTGTTGCCCTGAGTGTTAGATTGCTTTTCTGATAAGTTAATTTTTTGTTACTGTTCCCTTGATTGATCAATACCCTTTTAGTCTAAAGCTCAAGCTCAAGATTTCAACTAGATGATCATTTTATAGTGATTCTCTTTAAATAAGAGCTCTCCATACTTGGGAATGAAATACCAGTAACAGCTGGGAATGATTAGGAGTAACATCAGGACAAATGATCAATTTGTAATGGTTACCAGTATTAATTGGTCTACTTCCTCTCTAATTTGTTTCAGAATCTATAAGGATGTTTTATTCTTTTATTCCTTTTCTTTCTTTGTATTCTTCGATCCCTTGCCATTCTTAATACAGTTTTATTTTCTACTGCTCCCTTCAAAAAAAAAAAAAAAAAAAAGTACCTGCTCAGTGTCGTGAAGGCTCAATCACAGAATGAGAAGACGTCACACTGTATGCAAGATGCGGATGGTGGATGGTCTGTAATGCATCACCTGCTTGGTTGTTGTCAACTTGGTCAGGCACATTATAAGTTGCACGGACCAGTGAAAGAGAGGAAGGTTCACGAAGCTATATGCAGTTTCTTCAGGTATCATACGTGGCTGAATTCTATGTTCATTTCAAATACTGTTCTGTGTCATAGAAGCTATATGCAGTTTCTTAAGTTTAATCAGGCGTTGGTTTTAATTAACTTCCATGCACTATTACATGCCCATGGCTGTTATCCTCCTCAGGAGGAATTGCGTCACCTTATTTTCATTTTATAGTTGAATACTTTTTTTGTTTTTTCTTTTTTGTTTCAAGCCAGCGATGTGTCCTATAGAATCTTGTTTGTTATTTATAGAGTTTTATTCCACAGATTTCAACTTAAGAATGTAAATAATAAATGAAAAGATAATCAACATATTCTCTTATTTACTTTTTATTTTGTAACCTATAAAATGAATATATTCATTTATTACAAGGTAATCTCTTCGTTGTGACTGTTCCATGCAGAGCTTCATCTGGAAACAGTTCTTTTCAGGCTTTGCAGAGTTTGCCTCATGAAGTGGGATTTTCTTTTGAGTCTAGTAAGTTCATGAAATAAAAGTGAAATACTTTTAAATGTTTTTATGGAACAGCTAATTCAGTCTGTGTATTTATTCACCCATCCAACCCCACTATTTTTCAGCTGGTTGTGTATCAAGTGTCGCATGGAAGTTCCATTACTATCAGTGGTCTATGCAATTGTTTGAGCAGTATAATATCAGCAAAGGTGCTTTTGAGTTTGCTCTTGCTGCACTTGAGCTAGTGGAAGAAGCTGTAAGCCCAAAGGACGATTATTGTGGTAGACTTCCTTTCAATGAATCTGCCATTACTGTCCAAGGACGGCTTTGGGCAAATGTCTTCAAGTTTGCATTGGATCTACATCAACTCTCTGATGCATATTGTGCAATCATTTCAAATCCAGATGAGGAGAGCAAACATATCTGCTTAAGACGTTTCATAATAGTCCTTTATGAATGTGATGCCATTAAGGTTCGTTGCCTATTTCCTTTGAGCATCATCGATCCGATTCCTATGCCTCCTTGAATTATTGAACACAATGAATTCATATTTCAGATATTATCTTGCTTGGCCAGGTGACTTCATCTGCGTTGATGATAATGTAGAAAAGCATTTCTTTTAGTAGGTTTAACTAAAATGAAAAACATATGATTCCTTATATTTCTTTTGTTATCTTCTTAAAGGAAACAGCTTTTCAGGGATGAAATGAAAAATTATTCATGACCATCAACAACTAAGATAGGAAAGACAGCCTTCAAAACAGCCAAATACGTGAATAAAAACTCGCTAAATAGAATTCATGAACAACTTGAAGACCTACAATGGCTTCTATTTATTTTATTAATTTAGATTTCTTGTAAAACAAACTAATTATCGATAACTTTGTTTGCCATTAGCTAGGTTTAACTAATTCTTCTTCATTACATACTATTAATTGTCAGTTTTCATGCTGGGAGCATAGTACGTTGTTCCAACATCGACTAACAATGACTTGTAAATTCATAAAGAAACTCCTAAACAAGGAACAAAGCAATATAAAGGAGGGAATTCTTATCTATTTCCCCCAGTTTGAAAGATAACTATCAGTCTATCAATGTTCACCAAGAAAATACAAAAAACAAAATGAAAGGAAACAGAAACAATAGCTGCAGACCGATTCAAGTGTCAGGATTTCACCTTCTCTGTTCTAAGCGAAAACTGTCCCTATGCCCTTCTTTCCCTGCATTCTCCTCTACACTCCCTACTAGCCATACCCTTAGAACCACATTCCACTACCTCTAACTAACTTTCAGATGTACCAAGTCCCTTTCTACCCCTCGTCATATATGCTTTTGTCACTAGGGCTTCACATACATTTGTAATTATTAGATAGGCTCTATTTTGTATAGCTCGAGTCCTTTCTTTAGTGGAATTTCCTTTTTGTGGACTACCTCTCGTCATATATGCTTTTGTCACTAGGGCTTCACATACATTTGTAATATTCTTTCATTTTTTTCCAATGAAAATCATTATTCTATTTTTTTATTTTTTATTTTTTAATTTTTTAACAAACATTTGAGGCAATTGGGGAATTCTTTGGAGGTCTTGTAAGTATTTCTTCCCAAACATTAAGCTTGGTCGATTGTTCAACAACATACAATGAAGTGAAAAACAATTTGTGTTTCTTACCAGCAACCATTTTGATTGAAGATTAGAAAAAAAGAGGTTTCTTCCTTAGATTCGGTGATACCACCCCTTTAGGTCATCCCAATATTATCAACCGTTAGGTACATCTATGTAACTTTTTGAATTTTATTGATTTAAATAGACTTTATGAGGTTATGGAAGATGAAGGGGTTTAATTTTGGTTTCTTCTAAAAGAATTTAATGATTGATCTGCCAGTAGCTATGCAAGTAACAAGAAACTTGCCTCCATTCTTTGCTTAAATGAAGTTTTACTGATCAATTGTACAGATTCTTTGTTGTGGAGAATTACCATTCATTGGGTTAGTAGAAAAGGTAGAGCAAGAGCTTGTATGGAAGGTATTTAGCTGTAAAGCTTGAAGTTTATATGTTCATCGTCAATGTTATTTATCTTTTACTAGCTTAAATTGCTGTTTCTCTTGTCAGCTCATGTCTAGGGTTTCTTTATTACAATGCAGGCAGAACGTTCTGATCTCTTGTCAAGGCCAAGCTTGTATAAGTTGCTGTATGCCTTTGAAATACACCGACATAATTGGCAGAAAGCAGCAAGTTATATCTACCTTTATTCAGCTCGTTTGAGAATGGAAGGAGCTCTGGGAGATAACCAGTTCAGTTCCTCATTGCTGTTGGAAAGATTGAATGGCCTTTCTGCTGCTATTAATGCATTGCACCTTGTTCATCCTGATTTTGCCTGGATTGAAGCCCCGGTTGAAAGAGATGCTATCCAGAGTAAGCACTACCCAAGTAAGAAAGCTAAAAGAACTGTTGATGAACAGTGTAAGGAAAACTTTATTTAATGAACTTTTCCCTAGTCATTTTTTCATTTCCAGATTTTCTGACTTATTACTTTCTTTCCATTGTTTTCAATTGAAAATATTTATCTAGTTATACAAAGATTCTGTTATTTTGTTTTGTTTGAAAAGATGGTTTTTTTTTCCTTCTGCGCATAGTTGCCAGAGATGACACCAAGCCTCAGAAGCAGCATATTTATATCGATATGAAGCAACTAGAAAATGAATTTGTGCTAACTTCATCAGAGTATCTCCTTTCATTAGCAAATATCAAATGGCCATTCACTGGTAAGGATATGGACTATTCTGTATTATGATTTCCTTGAAGCATGATGAGAAATTATGAGAAAAACCTCGTATAAAAACCTTAGCTTTTAAATCTATCTAATATATGAAAGCACCTATTGTAGATTGCACTAACTTAAGCTTTCTGCAGACTCTCGTTTGTCAGGGATTCATGAGGCCCCTTCAGAGTTAGTTGATCTTCTGGTCCAGAACAATTTTTATGATATGGCATTTTCTGTTGTAATAAGATTCTGGCGAGATTCAGCATTAAAGAGGTATTGATCTTCGCTTATGCTGTCATTGCATAACACATAACTCTATTGATTCTGCTCAGAATTGCATGGCTTGAACTTTGTTGACTCAGGGAGTTGGAAAGAGTTTTCTCTGCCATGTCATTGAAATGTTGTCCTAGTAGATCAGGTTCATCTGCAGTTCTGTAAGTCAATCATTTATGATTCAAAGAACTTCTGTTGTTTTTCCTATTGGTTGGTTAGTTTCACTAGTAGGAAGTGTAGTTGCTGACTTAATTGTGATTTCAGGAATGATCCAAGAATAAATAGTCTTTTATTGATATCCCCAAATGGTGGAGGTGATGTTCATGGTCCACTTGATGTGCTGCCTAGCAGTCAGCAGATCGATGGAAATGGTCATTGGGAAACCTTGGAACTTTATCTTGTACGTCATATTATTTCATGAATGCTGGTTAAGATATTACAACATAGTGTAC